>NW_027325355.1:0-275251 GCF_036924035.1 Leuresthes tenuis | reverse complement strand
TGCTACATGCCAGAAAGGTAAGTATAGCTTTAAGTCTAACATTACACATGGAACAATATTTCATTCATTTATTATTCTTATATTATTGTAGTTAATGTTTAATGTGTTTCTGTGGTTTTTATGTTTTCCAAATGCTCACAAAGATCATGTACCGACATGCTACCAATAACAACAAGGCATCAACAGCCCAAGATTTCTTCCTTCAGGCTGTAGAGACGCATGGTTTTCCATCCAGGTAACATGCTATGTTTTGTTTTGAGGTTGCTGTTTTTATGTTTACATTGTTATATTTTTACAAGATTTTAAATTTTTTTATGTAAAGTTGCCTTTACAAAATTGTTGACCCACTGACATAATCACAATATTATATGTATGTCTTTACAGTGATCTGCTGTTCAAGAATGTTTCAGTCTTATAATATAAGCATTTTTATGTATTAATAAATTCCTTTACAACTAGTGTCTCCTTCAGGATTAGCAGATGATGAAACCTGTTGTGGATTTACAACAAAAATATAGAACAAATTTCTACAACACATTCCTGTACAACTTAGACCTGTACATTGGATCTCTTTTTATCATAGTAGTATTGGAGACTAGTATGTACATATATATATGTATATATATATATATATAACTATTTATCATGTCTATCTATTCTTTGCTGCTCAGGTCCCTGATCGTAGTCAGGCCATCCTCCTATGATTAGATAGAGAGGACAGCTGATTTTCCTTTGCCTGCCTTTTGTGTTGAAGGACTGAGTCACACAGTTTTGTCAACCACATATTTTATTTTTTGGACTTTTTTGAAAGAGTATCCATACCAAGGAGTAAAATTGTACAATCCTCTTTTTCCTAAATCAGTACCAACTTGTGCGCACCGCATGGAGTTGGCGCTCAGATCCCGGCCGGCAGAAATTGCCGCTCCTTGATTGGATGATTGGTTGGCCCATGGTTGGGCACCGGGTTAATTATGTAGGCTTTTGAGTAGTTCTCCTTGTCGCTGATTGTTACCATGGGATTGTTTTTCCTGTTTCCTTCTCCTTTGGCTTCTGTGTCCAAATTCCAAACGGAGAGCATGGAAAAATATATGCATTGCAAATTAATATGGAAGAAGAAATCAAATAGATTCAATTAGAGACACCCGGAGGTGAGAAGGCAAATAGCACAGACCCTCTCAGCTGAATGTTTCACTTTTTCAACATTAAACAATTTAAGCCCTTTCTTTGGAATTGGTCAATCACACACTCTGGTGTGACTTGACAACTGACTAACCTCATCCACTCATTTTCTTTCCAGAACACAAACATGACAGCACACCTGTAGGTTCCACCGAGATTTGAACTCGGATCACTGGATTCAAAGTCCAGAGTGCTGACCTTTCGGCCAAAAAAGGGGCAAAAGGGACTGCCCGAAAGGGGGGAAAAGGAAAAAAAGAGGAAGGGGGGGGGGAGAAAAGGAGAAAAAACGTACACTATATCCACTTTTCTCTATTCTCTTATCTTCTCAACATTGTTTACACACACCTCTGCACTTATTGCAAGGTTTATCATCTGTTTAATTTTCATGTTTCTTGTGGGATTCGAACCTGTATTGTGGCAACACCCCAACATACCACAGTGCTTTGGACTTTACTAAAGCCTACTGTAGGGGGCAGCACACAACATGTGTATAACTGTAAATGTAAATAAGTCTCCCATCATTTTTCCCCTCTTTTTTTGGTACACTCAATTATTTGAGAGACTAGCTATCTATCTGTATCACTATTTGTGCAACACAAGTGAATGAAACAAATTCCAAATTGAGCAAAGAAAGTATTTTTAAAAAATCTTTGGTTGAGACAAAGAGTGTTGGGTTTTGTTAATAAATGTAAAATAATTCTCCAAGTAATTCTGGCTTCACTTTTGACAATTGCATTAAATGGATGTCACTCACACTCACTGTCGTCCTGTTTTGCAAAGGGAAATTAAATAAAAATGTGAAGGCTGTTCTTGGTTCAAGTAAAATTATCAAACTTTATTAACATTGTAACAATAATCACACAGTAACAGACGAGCAATCATCTGCGAACAGACAGACAGACAGACAGACACTTAACGTAAACTTAACGCCGCAGTTAAAACGTCGCACCTATCGTACCTATATAATGCACATTTGTCACAGTTATTGTTGCTTACGGCCACACCACCCTGAATAAGTCTGATCTCGGAAGCCAAGCAGGGTTGGGCCTTGTTAGTATTTGGATGGGAGACTGCTTGGGAATACCAGGTGCTGTAGGTTTTTTCTTTTCTCTCTACAACCTGCATGTCTTTTGTTGCAACGTCTGATCACCCTGTGACACATGAGGAAGTTGGTCATCTTCAGCTGCTGCTGCTTTATTGGCAGACACGAAGTGATCTGAGAGTCTCATTTTCAGCTGGAGAAAATTATCACGTCAGGGAACAAGATGTGCCCACTACATATCAGCCTTTCTCGGCAATTATCTGGTTACATAGAGGAACCATATGATTCCATTGCCTATATAATGCACATTTGTCACAGAGATTGTTGCTTACGGCCAAACCACCCTGAATATGTCTGACCTCGTCTGATCTCAGAAGCCAAGGAGGTTTGGGCGTGGTTAGTACTTTGATGAGAGACCGCTTGGGAATACCAGGTGATGTAAGCTTTTTCTCTTCTCTCTACCACCTGCATGTCTTTTGTTGCAACGTCTGATCACCCTGTGACACGTGAAGAAGTTCGTCATCTTCAGCTGCTGCTGCTTTGTTGGCAGACACGAAGTGATCTGAGAGTCTCAGTTTCAGCTGAAGAGAATAATCACATCAGGGAAGAAGATGTGCCCGCTACACATCAGCCTTTCTCTGCAATTAACTGGTTGCATAGAGGAACCGTATGATTCCAGTACCTATATAATGGACATTTGTCAGAGATATTGTTGCTTACGGCCACACCACCCTGAATAAGCCCGACCTCGTCTGATCTCGGAAGCAGAGCAGGTTTGGGCCTGGTTAGTACTTCGATGGGAGACCTCTTGGGAATACCAGGTGCTGTAAGCTTCTTCTCTTCTCTCTACCACCTGCATGTCTTTTGTTGCAACGTCTGATCATCCTGTGACACATGAGGAAGTTGGTCATCTTCAGCAGCTGCTGCTTCTTTGTTGGCAGACACGAAGTGATCTGAGAGTCTCAGTTTCAGCTGCAGAAAATAATCACATCGGGGAAGAAGATGTGCCCACTACAAGTCAGCCTTTCTCGGCAATTATCTGGTTACATAGAGGAAGTGTATGATTCCAGTACTTATATAATGCACATTTGTCACAGATATTGTTGCTTACGGCCACACCACCCTGAATAAGCCCGACCTCGTCTGATCTTGGAAGCCAAGCAGGTTTGGGCCTGGTTAGTACTTGGATGGGAGACTGCTTGGGAATACCAGGTGCTTTAAGCTTTTTCTCTTCTCTCTACCACCTGCATGTCTTTTGTTGCAACGTCTGATCACCTTGTGACACATGAGGAAGTTGGTCATCTTCAGCTGCTGCTGCTTTGTTGGCAGACACGAAGTGATCTGAGAGTCTCATTTTCAGCTGGAGAGAATTATCACGTCAGGGAAGAAGATGTGCCCACTACAAGTCAGCCTTTCTCGGCAATTATCTGGTTGCATAGAGGAACCGTATGATTCCAGTACCTATATAATGCACATTTGTCAGAGACATTGTTGCTTACGGCCACACCACCCTGAATAAGCCCCACCTCGTCTGATCTCGGACGCCAAGCCGGGTTGTACCTGGTTACTACTTGGATGGGAGACAGCTTGGGAATACCAGGTGCTGTAAGCTTTTTCTCTTCTCTCTACCACCTGCATGTCTTTTGTTGCAACGTCTGATCACCCTGTGACACGTGAAGAAGTTGGTCATCTTCAGCTGCTGCTGCTTTGTTGATAGACACGAGGTGATCTGAGAGTCTCAGTTTCAGCTGGAGAGAATAATCACATCAAGGAGGAAGATGAACCCACTACAAGTCAGCCTTTTTCGGCAATTATCTGGTTACACAGAGGAAGTGTATGATTCCAGTACCTATATAATGCACATTTGTCACCGATATTGTTGCTTACGGCCACACCACCCTGAATAAGCCCGACCTCGTCTGATCTCGGAAGCCAAGCAGGGTTGGGCCTGGTTAGTACTTGAATGCGAGACCGCTTGGGAATACCAGGTGCCTTAAGCTTTTTCTCTTCTCTCTACCACCTACATGTCTTTTGTTGCAACGTCTGATCACCCTGAGACACATGAGGAAGTTGGTCATCTTCAGCTTCTGCTGCTTTGTTGGCAGACACAAAGTGATCTGAGAGTCTCATTTTCAGCTGGAGAGAATTATCACGTCAGGGAACAAGATGTGCCCACTACAAGTCAGCCTTTCTCGGCAATTATCTGGTTGCATAGAGGAACCGTATGATTCCAGTACCTATATAATGCACATTTGTCAGAGACATTGTTGCTTACGGCCACACCACCCTGAATAAGCCCCACCTCGTCTGATCTCGGACGCCAAGCAGGGTTGTAACTGGTTACTACTTGGATGGGAGACAGCTTGTGAATAACCAGGTGCTGTAAGCTTTTTCTCTTCTCTCTACCACCTGCATGTCTTTTGTTGCAATGTCTGATCACCCTGTGACACGTGAAGAAGTTGGTCATCTTCAGCTGCTGCTGCTTTGTTGATAGACACGAGGTGATCTGAGAGTCTCATTTTCAGCTGGAGAGAATAATCACATCAAGGAGGAAGATGAACCCACTACAAGTCAGCCTTTTTCGGCAATTATCTGGTTACACAGAGGAAGTGTATGATTCCAGTACCTATATAATGCACATTTGTCACCGATATTGTTGCTTACGGCCACACCACCCTGAATAAGCCCGACCTCGTCTGATCTCGGAAGCCAAGCAGGGTTGGGCCTGGTTAGTACTTGAATGCGAGACCGCTTGGGAATACCAGGTGCCTTAAGCTTTTTCTCTTCTCTCTACCACCTACATGTCTTTTGTTGCAACGTCTGATCACCCTGAGACACATGAGGAAGTTGGTCATCTTCAGCTTCTGCTGCTTTGTTGGCAGACACGAAGTGATCTGAGAGTCTCAGTTTCAGCTGAAGAGAATGATCACATCAGAGAAGATGATATGCCCGCTACACATCAGCCTTTCTCGGCAATTATCTGGTTGCATAGAGGAACCGTATGATTCCAGTACCTATATAATGCACATTTGTCAGAGACATTGTCGCTTGCGGCCACACCACCCTGAACATGCCCGACCTCGTCTGATCTCGGAAGCCAAACAGGGTTGAGCCTGCTTAGTACTTGGATGGGAGACTGCTTGGGAATACCAGGTGCTGTACGCTTCTTCTCTCCTCTCTACCACCTGCATGTCTTTTGTTGCAACGTCTGATCATCCTGTGACACATGAGGAAGTTGGTCATCTTCAGCAGCTGCTGCTTCTTTGTTGGCAGACACAAAGTGATCTGAGAGTCTCAGTTTCAGCTGCAGAGAATAATCACATCAGGGAAGAAGATGTGCCCACTACAAGTCAGCCTTTCTCTGCAATTATCTGGTTACATAGAAGAAGTGTACGATTCCAGTACCTATATAATGCACATTTGTCACAGTTAATGTCGCTTACGGCCACACCACCCTGAATAAGCCCGACCTCGTCTGATCTCGGAAGCCAAGCAGGGTTGGGCCTGGTTAGTACTTGAATGCGAGACCGCTTGGGAATACCAGGTGCCTTAAGCTTTTTCTCTTCTCTCTACCACCTACATGTCTTTTGTTGCAACGTCTGATCACCCTGAGACACATGAGGAAGTTGGTCATCTTCAGCTTCTGCTGCTTTGTTGGCAGACACGAAGTGATCTGAGAGTCTCAGTTTCAGCTGAAGAGAATGATCACATCAGAGAAGATGATATGCCCGCTACACATCAGCCTTTCTCGGCAATTATCTGGTTGCATAGAGGAACCGTATGATTCCAGTACCTATATAATGCACATTTGTCAGAGACATTGTCGCTTGCGGCCACACCACCCTGAACATGCCCGACCTCGTCTGATCTCGGAAGCCAAACAGGGTTGAGCCTGCTTAGTACTTGGATGGGAGACTGCTTGGGAATACCAGGTGCTGTACGCTTCTTCTCTCCTCTCTACCACCTGCATGTCTTTTGTTGCAACGTCTGATCATCCTGTGACACATGAGGAAGTTGGTCATCTTCAGCAGCTGCTGCTTCTTTGTTGGCAGACACAAAGTGATCTGAGAGTCTCAGTTTCAGCTGCAGAGAATAATCACATCAGGGAAGAAGATGTGCCCACTACAAGTCAGCCTTTCTCTGCAATTATCTGGTTACATAGAAGAAGTGTATGATTCCAGTACCTATATAATGCACATTTGTCACAGTTAATGTCGCTTACGGCCACACCACCCTGAATAAGCCCGACCTCGTCTGATCTTGGAAGCCAAGCAGGATTGGGCCTTGTTAGTACTTGGATGGGAGTCCTCTTGGGAATACCAGGTGCTGTAAGCTTTTTCTCCTCTCTCTACCACCTGCATGTCTTTTGTTGCAACGTCTGATCACCCTGTGACACATGAGGAAGGTGGTCATCTTCAGCTGCTGCTGCTTTGTTGGCAGACACGAAGTGATCTGAGAGTCTCAGTTTCAGCTCGAGAGAATAATCACGTCAGGGAAGAAGATGTGCCCACTACTTATCAGCTTTTCTCGGCAATAATCTGGTTACATAGAGGAACTGTATGATTCCAGTACCTATATAATGCACATTTGTCACAGTTATTGTTGCTTACGGCCACACCACCCTGAATATACCCGACCTCGTCTGATCTCGGAAGCCAAGCAGGTTTGGGCCTGGTTAGTACTTGGATGGTAGACTGCATGGGAATACCAGGTGCTTTAAGCTTTTTCTCTTCTCTCTACCACCTTCATGTCTTTTGTTGCAACGTCTGAGCACCCTGTGACACATGAGGAAGTTGGTCATCTTCAGCAGCTGCTGCTTTGTTGGCAGACACGAAGTGATCTGAGAGTCTCAGTTTCAGCTGAAGAGAATAATCACATCAAGGAGGAAGATGAACCCACTACAAGTCAGCCTTTTTCGGCAATTATCTGGTTACACAGAGGAAGTGTATGATTCCAGTACCTATATAATGCACAATTGTCACCGATATTTTTGCTTACGGCCACACCACCCTGAATAAGCCCGACCTCGTCTGATCTCGGAAGCCAAGCACGGTTGGGCCTGGTTAGTACTTGAATGGGAGACCGCTTGGGAATACCAGGTACCTTAAGCTTTTTCTCTTCTCTCTACCACCTGCATGTCTTTTGTTGCAACGTCTGATCACCCTGTGACACATGAGGAAGTTGGTCATCTTCAGCTTCTGCTGCTTTGTTGGCAGACACGAAGTGATCTGAGAGTCTCATGTTCAGCTGGAGAAAATTATCACGTCAGGGAAGAAGATGTGCCCACTACAGATCAGCCTTTCTCAGCAATTATCTGGTTACATAGAGGAACCGTATGATTCCTGTACTTATATAATGCACATTTATCAGACACATTGTTGCTTACGGCCACACCACCCTGAACATGCCTGATCTCGTAAGCCAAGCAGGGTTGAGCCTCCTTAGTACTTGGATGGGAGACTGCTTGGGAATACCAGGTGCTGTAAGCTTTTTCTCTTCTCTCTACCACCTGCATGTCTTTTGTTGCAACGTCTGATCACCCTGTGACACATGAGGAAGTTGGTCATCTTCAGCTGCTGCTGCTTTGTTGGCTGACACGAAGTGATCTGAGAGTCTCAGTTTAAGTTGCAGAGAATGATCACATCAGAGAAGATGATTTGCCCGCTACACATCAGCCTTTCTCGGCAATTATCTGGTTGCATAGAGGAACCGTATGATTCCAGTACCTATATAATGCACATTTGTCAGAGACATTGTTGCTTACGGCCACACCACCCTGAATAAGCCCGACCTCGTCTGATCTCGGACGCCAAGCAGGGTTGTACCTGGTTAGTACTTGGATGGGAGACAGCTTGGGAATACCAGGTGCTGTAAGCTTTTTCTCTTCTCTCTACCACCTGCATGTCTTTTGTTGCAACGTCTGATCACCCTGTGACACGTGAAGAAGTTAGTCATCTTCAGCTGCTGCTGCTTTGTTGATAGACACGAGGTGATCTGAGAGTCTCAGTTTCAGCTGCAGAGAATAATCACATCAAGGAGGAAGATGAACCCACTACAAGTCAGCCTTTTTCGGCAATTATCTGGTTATACAGAGGAAGTGTATGATTCCAGTACCTATATAATGCACATTTGTCACCAAAATTTTTGCTTATGGCCACACCACCCTGAATAAGCCCAACCTCGTCTGATCTCGGAAGCCAAGCACGGTTGGGCCTGGTTAGTACTTGAATGGGAGACCGCTTGGGAATACCAGGTACCTTAAGCTTTTTCTCTTCTCTCTACCACCTGCATGTCTTTTGTTGCAACGTCTGATCACCCTGTGACACATGAGGAAGTTGGTCATCTTCAGCTTCTGCTGCTTTGTTGGCAGACACGAAGTGATCTGAGAGTCTCATGTTCAGCTGGAGAAAATTATCACGTCAGGGAAGAAGATGTGCCCACTACAGATCAGCCTTTCTCAGCAATTATCTGGTTACATAGAGGAACCGTATGATTCCTGTACTTATATAATGCACATTTGTCAGACACATTGTTGCTTACGGCCACACCACCCTGAACATGCCTGATCTCGTAAGCCAAGCAGGGTTGAGCCTCCTTAGTACTTGGATGGGAGACTGCTTGGGAATACCAGGTGCTGTAAGCTTTTTCTCTTCTCTCTACCACCTGCATGTCTTTTGTTGCAACGTCTGATCACCCTGTGACACATGAGGAAGTTGGTCATCTTCAGCTGCTGCTGCTTTGTTGGCTGACACGAAGTGATCTGAGAGTCTCAGTTTAAGTTGCAGAGAATGATCACATCAGAGAAGATGATTTGCCCGCTACACATCAGCCTTTCTCGGCAATTATCTGGTTGCATAGAGGAACCGTATGATTCCAGTACCTATATAATGCACATTTGTCAGAGACATTGTTGCTTACGGCCACACCACCCTGAATAAGCCCGACCTCGTCTGATCTCGGACGCCAAGCAGGGTTGTACCTGGTTAGTACTTGGATGGGAGACAGCTTGGGAATACCAGGTGCTGTAAGCTTTTTCTCTTCTCTCTACCACCTGCATGTCTTTTGTTGCAACGTCTGATCACCCTGTGACACGTGAAGAAGTTAGTCATCTTCAGCTGCTGCTGCTTTGTTGATAGACACGAGGTGATCTGAGAGTCTCAGTTTCAGCTGCAGAGAATAATCACATCAAGGAGGAAGATGAACCCACTACAAGTCAGCCTTTTTCGGCAATTATCTGGTTATACAGAGGAAGTGTATGATTCCAGTACCTATATAATGCACATTTGTCACCAAAATTTTTGCTTATGGCCACACCACCCTGAATAAGCCCAACCTCGTCTGATCTCGGAAGCCAAGCACGGTTGGGCCTGGTTAGTACTTGAATGGGAGACCGCTTGGGAATACCAGGTACCTTAAGCTTTTTCTCTTCTCTCTACCACCTGCATGTCTTTTGTTGCAACGTCTGATCACCCTGTGACACATGAGGAAGATGGTCATCTTCAGCTTCTGCTGCTTTGTTGGCAGACACGAAGTGATCTGAGAGTCTCATGTTCAGCTGGAGAAAATTATCACGTCAGGGAAGAAGATGTGCCCACTACAGATCAGCCTTTCTCAGCAATTATCTGGTTACATAGAGGAACCGTATGATTCCAGTACCTATATAATGCACATTTGTCACAGAAATTGTTCCTTACGGCCACACCACCCTGAATAAGCCCGACCTCGTCTGATCTCGGAAGCCAAGGAGGGTTGGGCCTGGTTAGTACTTTAATGGGAGACTGCTTGGGAATACCAGGTTCTGTAAGCGTTTTCTCTTCTCTCTACAACCTGCATGTCTTTTGTTGCAACGTCTGATCACCCTGTGACACATGAGGAAGTTGGTCATCTTCAGCTGCTGCTGCTTTGTTGGCTGACACGAAGTGATCTGAGAGTCTCAGTTTCAGCTGCAGAGAATAATCACATCAGGGAAGAAGATGTGCCCATAACACGTCAGCCTTTCTCTGCAATTATCTGGTTACATAGAGGAAGTGTATGATTCCAGTACCTATATAATGCACATTTGTCACAGAAATTGTTCCTTATGGCCACACCACCCTGAATAAGCCCGACCTCGTCTGATCTCGGAAGCCAAGGAGGGTTGGGCCTGGTTAGTACTTTAATGGGAGACTGCTTGGGAATACCAGGTGCTGTAAGCGTTTTCTCTTCTCTCTACAACCTGCATGTCTTTTGTTGCAACGTCTGATCACCCTGTGACACATGAGGAAGTTGGCCATCTTCAGCTGCTGCTGCTTTGTTGGAAGACACGAAGTGATCTGAGAGTCTCAGTTTCAGCTAAAGAGAATAATCACTTCAGGGAAGAAGATGTGCCCACTACAGATCAGCCTTTCTCAGCAATTATCTGGTTACATAGAGGAACCGTATGATTCCTGTACTTATATAATGCACATTTGTCAGACACATTGTTGATTACGGCCACACCACCCTGAACATGCCCGACCTCGTCTGATCTCGGAAGCCAAGCAGGGCTGAACCTCCTTAGTACTTGGATGGGAGACTGCTTGGGAATACCAGGTGCTGTAAGCTTCTTCTCTTCTCTCTACCACCTGCATGTCTTTTGTTGCAACTCCTGATCACCCTGTGACACATGAGGAAGTTGGTCATCTTCAGCTGCTGCTGCTTTGTTGGCTGACACGAAGTGATCTGAGAGTCTCAGTTTCAGTTGCAGATAATGATCACATCAGAGAAAAAGATTTGCCCGCTACACATCAGCCTTTCTCGGCAATTATCTGGTTGCATAGAGGAACCGTATGATTCCAGTACCTATATAATGCACATTTGTCAGAGACATTGTTGCTTACGGCCACACCACCCTGAATAAGCCCGACCTCGTCTGATCTCGGACGCCAAGCAGGGTTGTACCTGGTTAGTACTTGGATGGGAGACAGCTTGGGAATACCAGGTGCTGTAAGCTTTCTCTCTTCTCTCTACCACCTGCATGTCTTTTGTTGCAACGTCTGATCACCCTGTGACACGTGAAGAAGTTAGTCATCTTCAGCTGCTGCTGCTTTGTTGATAGACACGAGGTGATCTGAGAGTCTCAGTTTCAGCTGCAGAGAATAATCACATCAAGGAGGAAGATGAACCCACTACAAGTCAGCCTTTTTCGGCAATTATCTGGTTATACAGAGGAAGTGTATGATTCCAGTACCTATATAATGCACATTTGTCACCAAAATTGTTGCTTATGGCCACACCACCCTGAATAAGCCCAACCTCGTCTGATCTCGGAAGCCAAGCAGGGTTGGGCCTGGTTAGTACTTGAATGGGAGACTGCTTGGGAATACCAGGTGCCTTAAGCTTTTTCTCTTCTCTCTACCACCTGCATGTCTTTTGTTGCAACGTCTGATCACCCTGTGACACATGAGGAAGTTGGTCATCTTCATTTTCTGCTGCTTTGTTGGCAGACACGAAGTGATCTGAGAGTCTCAGTTTCAGCTGAAGAGAATAATCACATCAAGGAGGAAGATGAACCCACTACAAGTCAGCCTTTTTCGGCAATTATCTGGTTACACAGAGGAAGTGTATGATTCCAGTACCTATATAATGCACAATTGTCACCGATATTTTTGCTTACGGCCACACCACCCTGAATAAGCCCGACCTCGTCTGATCTCGGAAGCCAAGCACTGTTGGGCCTGGTTAGTACTTGAATGGGAGACCGCTTGGGAATACCAGGTACCTTAAGCTTTTTCTCTTCTCTCTACCACCTGCATGTCTTTTGTTGCAACGTCTGATCACCCTGTGACACATGAGGAAGTTGGTCATCTTCAGCTTCTGCTGCTTTGTTGGCAGACACGAAGTGATCTGAGAGTCTCATGTTCAGCTGGAGAAAATTATCACGTCAGGGAAGAAGATGTGCCCACTACAGATCAGCCTTTCTCAGCAATTATCTGGTTACATAGAGGAACCGTATGATTCCTGTACTTATATAATGCACATTTGTCAGACACATTGTTGCTTACGGCCACACCACCCTGAACATGCCTGATCTCGTAAGCCAAGCAGGGTTGAGCCTCCTTAGTACTTGGATGGGAGACTGCTTGGGAATACCAGGTGCTGTAAGCTTTTTCTCTTCTCTCTACCACCTGCATGTCTTTTGTTGCAACGTCTGATCACCCTGTGACACATGAGGAAGTTGGTCATCTTCAGCTGCTGCTGCTTTGTTGGCTGACACGAAGTGATCTGAGAGTCTCAGTTTAAGTTGCAGAGAATGATCACATCAGAGAAGATGATTTGCCCGCTACACATCAGCCTTTCTCGGCAATTATCTGGTTGCATAGAGGAACCGTATGATTCCAGTTCCTATATAATGCACATTTGTCAGAGACATTGTTGCTTACGGCCACACCACCCTGAATAAGCCCGACCTCGTCTGATCTCGGACGCCAAGCAGGGTTGTACCTGGTTAGTACTTGGATGGGAGACAGCTTGGGAATACCAGGTGCTGTAAGCTTTTTCTCTTCTCTCTACCACCTGCATGTCTTTTGTTGCAACGTCTGATCACCCTGTGACACGTGAAGAAGTTAGTCATCTTCAGCAGCTGCTGCTTTGTTGATAGACACGAGGTGATCTGAGAGTCTCAGTTTCAGCTGCAGAGAATAATCACATCAAGGAGGAAGATGAACCCACTACAAGTCAGCCTTTTTCGGCAATTATCTGGTTATACAGAGGAAGTGTATGATTCCAGTACCTATATAATGCACATTTGTCACCAAAATTTTTGCTTATGGCCACACCACCCTGAATAAGCCCAACCTCGTCTGATCTCGGAAGCCAAGCAGGGTTGGGCCTGGTTAGTACTTGAATGGGAGACTGCTTGGGAATACCAGGTGCCTTAAGCTTTTTCTCTTCTCTCTACCACCTGCATGTCTTTTGTTGCAACGTCTGATCACCCTGTGACACATGAGGAAGTTGGTCATCTTCATTTTCTGCTGCTTTGTTGGCAGACACGAAGTGATCTGAGAGTCTCAGTTTCAGCTGAAGAGAATAATCACATCAAGGAGGAAGATGAACCCACTACAAGTCAGCCTTTTTCGGCAATTATCTGGTTACACAGAGGAAGTGTATGATTCCAGTACCTATATAATGCACAATTGTCACCGATATTTTTGCTTACGGCCACACCACCCTGAATAAGCCCGACCTCGTCTGATCTCGGAAGCCAAGCACGGTTGGGCCTGGTTAGTACTTGAATGGGAGACCGCTTGGGAATACCAGGTACCTTAAGCTTTTTCTCTTCTCTCTACCACCTGCATGTCTTTTGTTGCAACGTCTGATCACCCTGTGACACATGAGGAAGATGGTCATCTTCAGCTTCTGCTGCTTTGTTGGCAGACACGAAGTGATCTGAGAGTCTCATGTTCAGCTGGAGAAAATTATCACGTCAGGGAAGAAGATGTGCCCACTACAGATCAGCCTTTCTCAGCAATTATCTGGTTACATAGAGGAACCGTATGATTCCTGTACTTATATAATGCACATTTGTCAGACACATTGTTGCTTACGGCCACACCACCCTGAACATGCCTGATCTCGTAAGCCAAGCAGGGTTGAGCCTCCTTAGTACTTGGATGGGAGACTGCTTGGGAATACCAGGTGCTGTAAGCTTTTTCTCTTCTCTCTACCACCTGCATGTCTTTTGTTGCAACGTCTGATCACCCTGTGACACATGAGGAAGTTGGTCATCTTCAGCTGCTGCTGCTTTGTTGGCTGACACGAAGTGATCTGAGAGTCTCAGTTTAAGTTGCAGAGAATGATCACATCAGAGAAGATGATTTGCCCGCTACACATCAGCCTTTCTCGGCAATTATCTGGTTGCATAGAGGAACCGTATGATTCCAGTACCTATATAATGCACATTTGTCAGAGACATTGTTGCTTACGGCCACACCACCCTGAATAAGCCCGACCTCATCTGATCTCGGACGCCAAGCAGGGTTGTACCTGGTTAGTACTTGGATGGGAGACAGCTTGGGAATACCAGGTGCTGTAAGCTTTTTCTCTTCTCTCTACCACCTGCATGTCTTTTGTTGCAACGTCTGATCACCCTGTGACACGTGAAGAAGTTAGTCATCTTCAGCTGCTGCTGCTTTGTTGATAGACACGAGGTGATCTGAGAGTCTCAGTTTCAGCTGCAGAGAATAATCACATCAAGGAGGAAGATGAACCCACTACAAGTCAGCCTTTTTCGGCAATTATCTGGTTATACAGAGGAAGTGTATGATTCCAGTACCTATATAATGCACATTTGTCACCAATATTGTTGCTTATGGCCACACCACCCTGAATAAGCCCAACCTCGTCTGATCTCGGAAGCCAAGCAGGGTTGGGCCTGGTTAGTACTTGAATGGGAGACTGCTTGGGAATACCAGGTGCCTTAAGCTTTTTCTCTTCTCTCTACCACCTGCATGTCTTTTGTTGCAACGTCTGATCACCCTGTGACACATGAGGAAGTTGGTCATCTTCATTTTCTGCTGCTTTGTTGGCAGACACGAAGTGATCTGAGAGTCTCAGTTTCAGCTGAAGAGAATAATCACATCAAGGAGGAAGATGAACCCACTACAAGTCAGCCTTTTTCGGCAATTATCTGGTTACACAGAGGAAGTGTATGATTCCAGTACCTATATAATGCACAATTGTCACCGATATTTTTGCTTACGGCCACACCACCCTGAATAAGCCCGACCTCGTCTGATCTCGGAAGCCAAGCACGGTTGGGCCTGGTTAGTACTTGAATGGGAGACCGCTTGGGAATACCAGGTACCTTAAGCTTTTTCTCTTCTCTCTACCACCTGCATGTCTTTTGTTGCAACGTCTGATCACCCTGTGACACATGAGGAAGTTGGTCATCTTCAGCTTCTGCTGCTTTGTTGGCAGACACGAAGTGATCTGAGAGTCTCATGTTCAGCTGGAGAAAATTATCACGTCAGGGAAGAAGATGTGCCCACTACAGATCAGCCTTTCTCAGCAATTATCTGGTTACATAGAGGAACCGTATGATTCCTGTACTTATATAATGCACATTTGTCAGACACATTGTTGCTTACGGCCACACCACCCTGAACATGCCTGATCTCGTAAGCCAAGCAGGGTTGAGCCTCCTTAGTACTTGGATGGGAGACTGCTTGGGAATACCAGGTGCTGTAAGCTTTTTCTCTTCTCTCTACCACCTGCATGTCTTTTGTTGCAACGTCTGATCACCCTGTGACACATGAGGAAGTTGGTCATCTTCAGCTGCTGCTGCTTTGTTGGCTGACACGAAGTGATCTGAGAGTCTCAGTTTAAGTTGCAGAGAATGATCACATCAGAGAAGATGATTTGCCCGCTACACATCAGCCTTTCTCGGCAATTATCTGGTTGCATAGAGGAACCGTATGATTCCTGTACCTATATAATGCACATTTGTCAGAGACATTGTTGCTTACGGCCACACCACCCTGAACATGCCCGACCTCGTCTGATCTCGGAAGCCAAGGAGGGTTGGGCCTGGTTAGTACTTAAATGGGAGACCGCTTGGGAATACCAGGAGCTGTAAGCTTTTTGTCTTCTCTCGACCACCTGCATGTCTTTTGTTGCAACGTCTGATCACCCTGTGACACATGACGAAGTTGGTCATCTTCAGCTGCTGCTGCTTTGTTGGCAGACACGAAGTGATCTGAGAGTCTCAGTTTCAGCTGCAGAGAATAATCACATCAGGGAAGAAGATGTGCCCATAACAAGTCAGCCTTTCTCTGCAATTATCTGGTTACATAGAGGAATTGTATGATTCCAGTACCTATATAATGCACATTTGTCACAGAAATTGTTCCTTACGGCCACACCACCCTGAATAAGCCCGACCTCGTCTGATCTCGGAAGCCAAGGAGGGTTGGGCCTGGTTAGTACTTTAATGGGAGACTGCTTGGGAATACCAGGTTCTGTAAGCGTTTTCTCTTCTCTCTACAACCTGCATGTCTTTTGTTGCAACGTCTGATCACCCTGTGACACATGAGGAAGTTGGTCATCTTCAGCTGCTGCTGCTTTGTTGGCAGACACGAAGTGATCTGAGAGTCTCAGTTTCAGCTGCAGAGAATAATCACATCAGGGAAGAAGATGTTTCCATAACAAGTCAGCCTTTCTCTGCAATTATCTGGTTACATAGAGGAAGTGTATGATTCCAGTACCTATATAATGCACATTTGTCACAGAAATTGTTCCTTACGGCCACACCACCCTGAATAAGCCCGACCTCGTCTGATCTTGGAAGCCAAGGAGGGTTGGGCCTGGTTAGTACTTTAATGGGAGACTGCTTGGGAATACCAGGTGCTGTAAGCGTTTTCTCTTCTCTCTACAACCTGCATGTCTTTTGTTGCAACGTCTGATCACCCTGTGACACATGAGGAAGTTGGTCATCTTCAGCAGCTGCTGCTTTGTTGGCAGACACGAAGTGATCTGAGAGTCTCAGTTTCAGCTGAACAGAATGATCACATCAGAGAAGATGATATGCCCACTACACATCAGCCTTTCTCGGCAATTATCTGGTTTCATAGAGCAAGTGTATGATTCCAGTACCTATATAATTCACATTTGTAACAGATATTGTCGCTTACCGCCACACCACCCTGAATAAGCCCCACCTTGTCTTATCTCGGAAGCCAAGCAGGGTTGGGTCTGGTTTGTACTTCAATGGGAGACTGCTTGGGAAAACCAGGTGCTGTAAGCTGTTTCTCTTCTCTCTACCACCTGCATGTGTTTTGTTGCAACGTCTGATCACCCTGTGACACATGAGGAAGTTGGTCATCTTCAGCTGCTGCTGCTTTGTTGGCAGACACGAAGTGATCTAAGAGTCTCAGTTTCAGCTGAAGAGAATGATCACATCAGAGAAGATGATATGCCCACTACACATCAGCCTTTCTCGGCAATTATCTGGTTTCATAGAGGAAGTGTATGATTCCAGTACCTATATAATTCACATTTGTAACAAATATATTTGCTTACCGCCACACCACCCTGAATAAGCCCCACCTTGTCTTATCTCGGAAGCCAAGTAGGGTTGGGCCTGGTTAGTACTTAGATGGGAGACTGCTTGGGATTACCAGGTGCTGTAAGCTTTTTGTCTTCTCTCGACCACCTGCATGTCTTTTGTTGCAACGTCTGATCACCCTGTGACACATGAGGAAGTTGGTCATCTTCAGCTCCTGCTGCTTTGTTGATAGACACGAGGTGATCTGAGAGTCTCAGTTTCAGCTCCAGAGAATAATCACATCAAGGAGGAAGATGAACCCACTATAAGTCAGCTTTTCTCTGCAATTATTTGGTTGCATAGAGGAACCGTATGATTCCAGTACCTATATAATGCACATTTGTCACAGACATTGTCGCTTACGGCCAAACCACCCTGAATAAGCCCGACCTCGTCTGATCTCGGAAGCCAAGCAGGTTTAGGCCTGCTTAGTACTTGATGGGAGACTGCTTGGGAATACCAGGTGCTGTAAGCTTTTTCTCTTCTCTCTACCACCTACATGTCTTTTGTTGCAACGTCTGATCACCCTGTGACACGTGAAGAAGCTGGTCATCTTCAGCTGCTGCTGCTTTGTTGATAGACACGAGGTGATCTGAGAGTCTCAGTTTCAGCTCCAGAGAATAATCACATCAAGGAGGAAGATGAACCCACTATAAGTCAGCCTTTTTCGGCAATTATCTGGTTATACAGAGGAAGTGTATGATTCCAGTACCTATATAATGCACATTTGTCACCGATATTGTTGCTTACGGCCACACCACCCTGAATAAGCCCGACCTCGTCTGATCTCGGAAGCCAAGCAGGGTTGGGCCTCCTTAGTACTTGGATGGGAGACTGCTTGGGAATACCAGGTGCTGTAAGCTTCTTCTCTTCTCTCTACCACCTGCATGTCTTTTGTTGCAACTTCTGATCACCCTGTGACACATGAGGAAGTTGGTCATCTTCAGCTGCTGCTGCTTTGTTGGCTGACACGAAGTGATCTGAGAGTCTCAGTTTCAGTTGCAGATAATGATCACATCAGAGAAGATGATTTGCCCGCTACACATCAGCCTTTCTCGGCAATTATCTGGTTGCATAGAGGAACCGTATGATTCCAGTACCTATATAATGCACATTTGTCAGAGACATTGTTGCTTACGGCCACACCACCCTGAATAAGCCCGACCTCGTCTGATCTCGGACGCCAAGCAGGGTTGTACCTGGTTAGTACTTGGATGGGAGACAGCTTGGGAATACCAGGTGCTGTAAGCTTTATCTCTTCTCTCTACCACCTGCATGTCTTTTGTTGCAACGTCTGATCACCCTGTGACACGTGAAGAAGTTGGTCATCTTCAGCTGCTGCTGCTTTGTTGGCTGACACGAAGTGATCTGAGAGTCTCAGTTTCAGTTGCAGATAATGATCACATCAGAGAAGATGATTTGCCCGCTACACATCAGCCTTTCTCGGCAATTATCTGGTTGCATAGAGGAACCGTATGATTCCATTACCTATATAATGCACATTTGTCAGAGACATTGTTGCTTACGGCCACACCACCCTGAATAAGCCCGACCTCGTCTGATCTCGGACGCCAAGCAGGGTTGTACCTGGTTAGTACTTGGATGGGAGACAGCTTGGGAATACCAGGTGCTGTACGCTTTTTCTCTTCTCTCTACCACCTGCATGTCTTTTGTTGCAACGTCTGATCACCCTGTGACACGTGAAGAAGTTAGTCATCTTCAGCTGCTGCTGCTTTGTTGATAGACACGAGGTGATCTGAGAGTCTCAGTTTCAGCTCCAGAGAATAATCACATCAAGGAGGAAGATGAACCCACTACAAGTCAGCCTTTTTCGGCAATTATCTGGTTATACAGAGGAAGTGTATGATTCCAGTACCTATATAATGCACATTTGTCACCGATATTGTTGCTTACGGCCACACCACCCTGAATAAGCCCGACCTCGTCTGAACTCGGAAGCCAAGCACGGTTGGGCCTGGTTAGTACTTGAATGGGAGACCGCTTGGGAATACCAGGTACCTTAAGCTTTTTCTCTTCTCTCTACCACCTGCATGTCTTTTGTTGCAACGTCTGATCACCCTGTGACACATGAGGAAGTTGGTCATCTTCAGCTTCTGCTGCTTTGTTGGCAGACACGAAGTGATCTGAGAGTCTCATGTTCAGCTGGAGAAAATTATCACGTCAGGGAAGAAGATGATTTGCCCGCTACACATCAGCCTTTCTCGGCAATTATCTGGTTGCATAGAGGAACCGTATGATTCCAGTACCTATATAATGCACATTTGTCAGAGACATTGTTGCTTACGGCCACACCACCCTGAATAAGCCCGACCTCATCTGATCTCGGAAGCCAAGCAGGGTTGTACCTGGTTAGTACTTGGATAGGAGACAGCTTGGGAATACCAGGTGCTGTAAGCTTTTTCTCTTCTCTCTACCACCTGCATGTCTTTTGTTGCAACGTCTGATCACCCTGTGACACGTGAAGAAGTTGGTCATCTTCAGCTGCTGCTGCTTTGTTGATAGACACGAGGTGATCTGAGAGTCTCAGTTTCAGTTGCAGAGAATGATCACATCAGAGAAGATGATTTGTCCGCTACACATCAGCCTTTCTCGGCAATTATCTGGTTGCATAGAGGAACCGTATGATTCCAGTACCTATATAATGCACATTTGTCAGAGACATTGTTGCTTACGGCCACACCACCCTGAATAAGCCCGACCTCGTCTGATCTCGGACGCCAAGCAGGGTTGTACCTGGTTAGTACTTGGATAGGAGTCAGCTTGGGAATACCAGGTGCTGTAAGCTTTTTCTCTTCTCTCTACCACCTGCATGTCTTTTGTTGCAACGTCTGATCACCCTGTGACACATGAGGAAGTTGGTCATCTTCAGCTGCTGCTGCTGCTTTGTTGGCAGACATGAAGTGATCTGAGAGTCTCAGTTTCAGCTCCAGAGAATAATCACATCAAGGAGGAAGATGAACCCACAACAAGTCAGCCTTTTTCGGCAATTATCTGGTTATACAGAGGAAGTGTATGATTCCAGTACCTATATAATGCACATTTGTCACCGATATTGTTGCTTACGGCCACACCACCCTGAATAAGCCCGACCTCGTCTGATCTCGGAAGCCAAGCACGGTTGGGCCTGGTTAGTACTTGAATGGGAGACCGCTTGGGAATACCAGGTACCTTAAGCTTTTTCTCTTCTCTCTACCACCTGCATGTCTTTTGTTGCAACGTCTGATCACCCTGTGACACATGAGGAAGTTGGTCATCTTCAGCTTCTGCTGCTTTGTTGGCAGACACGAAGTGATCTGAGAGTCTCATGTTCAGCTGGAGAAAATTATCACGTCAGGGAAGAAGATGATTTGCCCGCTACACATCAGCCTTTCTCGGCAATTATCTGGTTGCATAGAGGAACCGTATGATTCCAGTACCTATATAATGCACATTTGTCAGAGACATTGTTGCTTACGGCCACACCACCCTGAATAAGCCCGACCTCGTCTGATCTCGGACGCCAAGCAGGGTTGTACCTGGTTAGTACTTGGATAGGAGACAGCTTGGGAATACCAGGTGCTGTAAGCTTTTTCTCTTCTCTCTACCACCTGCATGTCTTTTGTTGCAACGTCTGATCACCCTGTGACACGTGAAGAAGTTGGTCATCTTCAGCTGCTGCTGCTTTGTTGATAGACACGAGGTGATCTGAGAGTCTCAGTTTCAGTTGCAGAGAATGATCACATCAGAGAAGATGATTTGTCCGCTACACATCAGCCTTTCTCGGCAATTATCTGGTTGCATAGAGGAACCGTATGATTCCAGTACCTATATAATGCACATTTGTCAGAGACATTGTTGCTTACGGCCACACCACCCTGAATAAGCCCGACCTCGTCTGATCTCGGACGCCAAGCAGGGTTGTACCTGGTTAGTACTTGGATGGGAGACAGCTTGGGAATACCAGGTGCTGTAAGCTTTATCTCTTCTCTCTACCACCTGCATGTCTTTTGTTGCAACGTCTGATCACCCTGTGACACGTGAAGAAGTTGGTCATCTTCAGCTGCTGCTGCTTTGTTGGCTGACACGAAGTGATCTGAGAGTCTCAGTTTCAGTTGCAGATAATGATCACATCAGAGAAGATGATTTGCCCGCTACACATCAGCCTTTCTCGGCAATTATCTGGTTGCATAGAGGAACCGTATGATTCCATTACCTATATAATGCACATTTGTCAGAGACATTGTTGCTTACGGCCACACTACCCTGAATAAGCCCGACCTCGTCTGATCTCGGACGCCAAGCAGGGTTGTACCTGGTTAGTACTTGGATGGGAGACAGCTTGGGAATACCAGGTGCTGTACGCTTTTTCTCTTCTCTCTACCACCTGCATGTCTTTTGTTGCAACGTCTGATCACCCTGTGACACGTGAAGAAGTTAGTCATCTTCAGCTGCTGCTGCTGCTTTGTTGGCAGACATGAAGTGATCTGAGAGTCTCAGTTTCAGCTCCAGAGAATAATCACATCAAGGAGGAAGATGAACCCACTACAAGTCAGCCTTTTTCGGCAATTATCTGGTTATACAGAGGAAGTGTATGATTCCAGTACCTATATAATGCACATTTGTCACCGATATTGTTGCTTACGGCCACACCACCCTGAATAAGCCCGACCTCGTCTGATCTCGGAAGCCAAGCACGGTTGGGCCTGGTTAGTACTTGAATGGGAGACCGCTTGGGAATACCAGGTACCTTAAGCTTTTTCTCTTCTCTCTACCACCTGCATGTCTTTTGTTGCAACGTCTGATCACCCTGTGACACATGAGGAAGTTGGTCATCTTCAGCTTCTGCTGCTTTGTTGGCAGACACGAAGTGATCTGAGAGTCTCATGTTCAGCTGGAGAAAATTATCACGTCAGGGAAGAAGATGATTCGCCCGCTACACATCAGCCTTTCTCGGCAATTATCTGGTTGCATAGAGGAACCGTATGATTCCAGTACCTATATAATGCACATTTGTCAGAGACATTGTTGCTTACGGCCACACCACCCTGAATAAGCCCGACCTCGTCTGATCTCGGACGCCAAGCAGGGTTGTACCTGGTTAGTACTTGGATAGGAGACAGCTTGGGAATACCAGGTGCTGTAAGCTTTTTCTCTTCTCTCTACCACCTGCATGTCTTTTGTTGCAACGTCTGATCACCCTGTGACACGTGAAGAAGTTGGTCATCTTCAGCTGCTGCTGCTTTGTTGATAGACACGAGGTGATCTGAGAGTCTCAGTTTCAGTTGCAGAGAATGATCACATCAGAGAAGATGATTTGTCCGCTACACATCAGCCTTTCTCGGCAATTATCTGGTTGCATAGAGGAACCGTATGATTCCAGTACCTATATAATGCACATTTGTCAGAGACATTGTTGCTTACGGCCACACCACCCTGAATAAGCCCGACCTCGTCTGATCTCGGACGCCAAGCAGGGTTGTACCTGGTTAGTACTTGGATAGGAGTCAGCTTGGGAATACCAGGTGCTGTAAGCTTTTTCTCTTCTCTCTACCACCTGCATGTCTTTTGTTGCAACGTCTGATCACCCTGTGACACGTGAAGAAGTTGGTCATCTTCAGCTGCTACTGCTTTGTTGATAGACACGAGGTGATCTGAGAGTCTCAGTTTCAGCTCCAGAGAATAATCACATCAAGGAGGAAGATGAATCCACTACAAGTCAGCCTTTTTCGGCAATTATCTGGTTATACAGAGGAAGTGTATGATTCCAGTACCTATATAATGCACATTTGTCACCGATATTGTTGCTTACGGCCACACCACCCTGAATAAGCCCAACCTCGTCTGATCTCGGAAGCCAAGCAGGGTTGGGCCTGGTTAGTACTTGAATGGGAGACCGCTTGGGAATACCAGGTGCTGTAAGCTTTTTCTCTTCTCTCTACCACCTGCATGTCTTTTGTTGCAACGTCTGATCACCCTGTGACACATGAGGAAGTTGGCCATCTTCAGCTGCTGCTGCTTTGTTGGAAGACACGAAGTGATCTGAGAGTCTCAGTTTCAGCTAAAGAGAATAATCACTTCAGGGAAGAAGATGTGCCCACTACAGATCAGCCTTTCTCAGCAATTATCTGGTTACATAGAGGAACCGTATGATTCCTGTACTTATATAATGCACATTTGTCAGACACATTGTTGCTTACGGCCACACCACCCTGAACATGCCCGACCTCGTCTGATCTCGGAAGCCAAGCAGGGTTGAACCTCCTTAGTACTTGGATGGGAGACTGCTTGGGAATACCAGGTGCTGTAAGCTTCTTCTCTTCTCTCTACCACCTGCATGTCTTTTGTTGCAACGTCTGATCACCCTGTGACACATGAGGAAGTTGGTCATCTTCAGCTGCTGCTGCTTTGTTGGCTGACACGAAGTGATCTGAGAGTCTCAGTTTAAGTTGCAGAGAATGATCACATCAGAGAAGATGATTTGCCCGCTACACATCAGCCTTTCTCGGCAATTATCTGGTTGCATAGAGGAACCGTATGATTCCAGTACCTATATAATGCACATTTGTCAGAGACATTGTTGCTTACGGCCACACCACCCTGAACATGCCCGACCTCGTCTGATCTCGGAAGCCAAGGAGGGTTGGGCCTGGTTAGTACTTAAATGGGAGACCGCTTGGGAATACCAGGAGCTGTAAGCTTTTTGTCTTCTCTCGACCACCTGCATGTCTTTTGTTGCAACGTCTGATCACCCTGTGACACGTGAAGAAGTTGGTCATCTTCAGCTGCTGCTGCTTTGTTGATAGACACGAGGTGATCTGAGAGTCTCAGTTTCAGTTGCAGAGAATGATCACATCAGAGAAGATGATTTGTCCGCTACACATCAGCCTTTCTCGGCAATTATCTGGTTGCATAGAGGAACCGTATGATTCCAGTACCTATATAATGCACATTTGTCAGAGACATTGTTGCTTACGGCCACACCACCCTGAATAAGCCCGACCTCGTCTGATCTCGGACGCCAAGGAGGGTTGGGCCTGGTTAGTACTTTAATGGGAGACTGCTTGGGAATACCAGGTGCTGTAAGCGTTTTCTCTTCTCTCTACAACCTGCATGTCTTTTGTTGCAACGTCTGATCACCCTGTGACACATGAGGAAGTTGGTCATCTTCAGCAGCTGCTGCTTTGTTGGCAGACACGAAGTGATCTGAGAGTCTCAGTTTCAGCTGAAGAGAATGATCACATCAGAGAAGATGATACACCCGCTACACATCAGCCTTTCTCGGCAATTATCTGGTTGCATAGAGGAACCGTATGATTCCAGTGCCTATATAATGCACATTTGTCAGATACATTGCTGCTTACGGCCACACCACCCTGAACATGCCCGACCTCGTCTGATCTCAGAAGCCAAGCAGGGTTGGTCCTGGTTAGTACTTGAATGGGAGACTGCTTGGGAATACCAGGTGCTGTAAGCGTTTTCTCTTCTCTCTACAACCTGCATGTCTTTTGTTGCAACGTCTGATCACCCTGTGACACATGAGGAAGTTGGTCATCTTCAGCAGCTGCTGCTTTGTTGGCAGACACGAAGTGATCTGAGAGTCTCAGTTTCAGCTGAAGAGAATGATCACATCAGAGAAGATGATATGCCCACTACACATCAGCCTTTCTCGGCAATTATCTGGTTTCATAGAGCAAGTGTATGATTCCAGTACCTATATAATTCACATTTGTAACAGATATTGTCGCTTACCGCCACACCACCCTGAATAAGCCCCACCTTGTCTTATCTCGGAAGCCAAGCAGGGTTGGGTCTGGTTTGTACTTCAATGGGAGACTGCTTGGGAATACCAGGTGCTGTAAGCTGTTTCTCTTCTCTCTACCACCTGCATGTGTTTTTTTGCAACGTCTGATCACCCTGTGACACATGAGGAAGTTGGTCATCTTCAGCTGCTGCTGCTTTGTTGGCAGACACGAAGTGATCTAAGAGTCTCAGTTTCAGCTGAAGAGAATGATCACATCAGAGAAGATGATATCCCCACTACACATCAGCCTTTCTCGGCAATTATCTGGTTTCATAGAGGAAGTGTATGATTCCAGTACCTATATAATTCACATTTGTAACAAATATATTTGCTTACCGCCACACCACCCTGAATAAGCCCCACCTTGTCTTATCTCGGAAGCCAAGTAAGGTTGGGCCTGGTTAGTACTTAGATGGGAGTCTGCTTGGGATTACCAGGTGCTGTAAGCTTTTTGTCTTCTCTCGACCACCTGCATGTCTTTTGTTGCAACGTCTGATCACCCTGTGACACATGAGGAAGTTGGTCATCTTCAGCTCCTGCTGCTTTGTTGGCAGACATGAGGTAATCTGAGAGTCTCAGTTTCAGCTGGAGAGAATAATCACATCAGAGAAGAAGATGTGCCCACTACAAGTCAGCTTTTCTCTGCAATTATTTGGTTGCATAGAGGAACCGTATGATTCCAGTACCTATATAATGCACATTTGTCACAGACATTGTCGCTTACGGCCACACCACCCTGAATAAGCCCGACCTCGTCTGATCTCGGAAGCCAAGCAGGTTTAGGCCTGCTTAGTATTTGATGGGAGACTGCTTGGGAATACCAGGTGCTGTAAGCTTTTTCTCTTCTCTCTACCACCTGCATGTCTTTTGTTGCAACGTCTGATCACCCTGTGACACGTGAAGAAGCTGGTCATCTTCAGCTGCTGCTGCTTTGTTGATAGACACGAGGTGATCTGAGAGTCTCAGTTTCAGCTCCAGAGAATAATCACATCAAGGAGGAAGATGAACCCACTATAAGTCAGCCTTTTTCGGCAATTATCTGGTTATACAGAGGAAGTGTATGATTCCAGTACCTATATAATGCACATTTGTCACCGATATTGTTGCTTACGGCCACACCACCCTGAATAAGCCCAACCTCGTCTGATCTCGGAAGCCAAGCAGGGTTGGGCCTCCTTAGTACTTGGATGGGAGACTGCTTGGGAATACCAGGTGCTGTAAGCTTCTTCTCTTCTCTCTACCACCTGCATGTCTTTTGTTGCAACTTCTGATCACCCTGTGACACATGAGGAAGTTTGTCATCTTCAGCTGCTGCTGCTTTGTTGGCTGACACGAAGTGATCTGAGAGTCTCAGTTTCAGTTGCAGATAATGATCACATCAGAGAAGATGATTATCTGGTTCCATAGAGGAACCGTATGATTCCAGTACCTATATAATGCACATTTGTCAGAGACATTGTTGCTTACGGCCACACCACCCTGAATAAGCCCGACCTCGTCTGTTCTCGGACGCCAAGCAGGGTTGTACCTGGTTAGTACTTGGATGGGAGACAGCTTGGGAATACCAGGTGCTGTAAGCTTTTTCTCTTCTCTCTACCACCTGCATGTCTTTTGTTGCAACGTCTGATCACCCTGTGACACGTGAAGAAGTTGGTCATCTTCAGCTGCTGCTGCTTTGTTGGCTGACACGAAGTGATCTGAGAGTCTCAGTTTCAGTTGCAGATAATGATCACATCAGAGAAGATGATTTCCCCGCTACACATCAGCCTTTCTCGGCAATTATCTGGTTGCATAGAGGAACCGTATGATTCCAGTACCTATATAATGCACATTTGTCAGAGACATTGTTGCTTACGGCCACACCACCCTGAATAAGCCCGACCTCGTCTGATCTCGGACGCCAAGCAGGGTTGTACCTGGTTAGTACTTGGATGGGAGACAGCTTGGGAATACCAGGTGCTGTACGCTTTTTCTCTTCTCTCTACCACCTGCATGTCTTTTGTTGCAACGTCTGATCACCCTGTGACACGTGAAGAAGTTAGTCATCTTCAGCTGCTGCTGCTTTGTTGATAGACACGAGGTGATCTGAGAGTCTCAGTTTCAGCTCCAGAGAATAATCACATCAAGGAGGAAGATGAACCCACTACAAGTCAGCCTTTTTCGGCAATTATCTGGTTATACAGAGGAAGTGTATGATTCCAGTACCTATATAATGCACATTTGTCACCGATATTGTTGCTTACGGCCACACCACCCTGAATAAGCCCGACCTCGTCTGATCTCGGAAGCCAAGCACGGTTGGGCCTGGTTAGTACTTGAATGGGAGACCGCTTGGGAATACCAGGTACCTTAAGCTTTTTCTCTTCTCTCTACCACCTGCATGTCTTTTGTTGCAACGTCTGATCACCCTGTGACACATGAGGAAGTTTGTCATCTTCAGCTTCTGCTGCTTTGTTGGCAGACACGAAGTGATCTGAGAGTCTCATGTTCAGCTGGAGAAAATGATCACGTCAGGGAAGAAGATGATTTGCCCGCTACACATCAGCCTTTCTCGGCAATTATCTGGTTGCATAGAGGAACCGTATGATTCCAGTACCTATATAATGCACATTTGTCAGAGACATTGTTGCTTACGGCCACACCACCCTGAATAAGCCCGACCTCGTCTGATCTCGGACGCCAAGCAGGGTTGTACCTGGTTAGTACTTGGATAGGAGACAGCTTGGGAATACCAGGTGCTGTAAGCTTTTTCTCTTCTCTCTACCACCTGCATGTCTTTTGTTGCAACGTCTGATCACCCTGTGACACGTGAAGAAGTTGGTCATCTTCAGCTGCTGCTGCTTTGTTGATAGACACGAGGTGATCTGAGAGTCTCAGTTTCAGTTGCAGAGAATGATCACATCAGAGAAGATGATTTGTCCGCTACACATCAGCCTTTCTCGGCAATTATCTGGTTGCATAGAGGAACCGTATGATTCCAGTACCTATATAATGCACATTTGTCAGAGACATTGTTGCTTACGGCCACACCACCCTGAATAAGCCCGACCTCGTCTGATCTCGGACGCCAAGCAGGGTTGTACCTGGTTAGTACTTGGATTGGAGTCAGCTTGGGAATACCAGGTGCTGTAAGCTTTTTCTCTTCTCTCTACCACCTGCATGTCTTTTGTTGCAACGTCTGATCACCCTGTGACACGTGAAGAAGTTGGTCATCTTCAGCTGCTGCTGCTTTGTTGATAGACACGAGGTGATCTGAGAGTCTCAGTTTCAGCTCCAGAGAATAATCACATCAAGGAGGAAGATGAATCCACTACAAGTCAGCCTTTTTCGGCAATTATCTGGTTATACAGAGGAAGTGTATGATTCCAGTACCTATATAATGCACATTTGTCACCGATATTGTTGCTTACGGCCACACCACCCTCAATAAGCCCAACCTCGTCTGATCTCGGAAGCCAAGCAGGGTTGGCCCTGGTTAGTACTTGAATGGGAGACCGCTTGGGAATACCAGGTGCCTTAAGCTTTTTCTCTTCTCTCTACCACCTGCATGTCTTTTGTTGCAACGTCTGATCACCCTGTGACACATGAGGAAGTTGGCCATCTTCAGCTGCTGCTGCTTTGTTGGAAGACACGAAGTGATCTGAGAGTCTCAGTTTCAGCTAAAGAGAATAATCACTTCAGGGAAGAAGATGTGCCCACTACAGATCAGCCTTTCTCAGCAATTATCTGGTTACATAGAGGAACCGTATGATTCCTGTACTTATATAATGCACATTTGTCAGACACATTGTTGCTTACGGCCACACCACCCTGAACATGTCTGATCTCGGAAGCCAAGCAGGGTTGAACCTCCTTAGTACTTGGATGGGAGACTGCTTGGGAATACCAGGTGCTGTAAGCTTCTTCTCTTCTCTCTACCACCTGCATGTCTTTTGTTGCAACGTCTGATCACCCTGTGACACATGAGGAAGTTGGTCATCTTCAGCTGCTGCTGCTTTGTTGGCTGACACGAAGTGATCTGAGAGTCTCAGTTTCAGTTGCAGATAATGATCACATCAGAGAAGATGATTATCTGGTTCCATAGAGGAACCGTATGATTCCAGTACCTATATAATGCACATTTGTCAGAGACATTGTTGCTTACGGCCACACCACCCTGAATAAGCCCGACCTCGTCTGATCTCGGACGCCAAGCAGGGTTGTACCTGGTTAGTACTTGGATGGGAGACAGCTTGGGAATACCAGGTGCTGTAAGCTTTTTCTCTTCTCTCTACCACCTGCATGTCTTTTGTTGCAACGTCTGATCACCCTGTGACACGTGAAGAAGTTGGTCATCTTCAGCTGCTGCTGCTTTGTTGGCTGACACGAAGTGATCTGAGAGTCTCAGTTTCAGTTGCAGATAATGATCACATCAGAGAAGATGATTTCCCCGCTACACATCAGCCTTTCTCGGCAATTATCTGGTTGCATAGAGGAACCGTATGATTCCAGTACCTATATAATGCACATTTGTCAGAGACATTGTTGCTTACGGCCACACCACCCTGAATAAGCCCGACCTCGTCTGATCTCGGACGCCAAGCAGGGTTGTACCTGGTTAGTACTTGGATGGGAGACAGCTTGGGAATACCAGGTGCTGTACGCTTTTTCTCTTCTCTCTACCACCTGCATGTCTTTTGTTGCAACGTCTGATCACCCTGTGACACGTGAAGAAGTTAGTCATCTTCAGCTGCTGCTGCTTTGTTGATAGACACGAGGTGATCTGAGAGTCTCAGTTTCAGCTCCAGAGAATAATCACATCAAGGAGGAAGATGAACCCACTACAAGTCAGCCTTTTTCGGCAATTATCTGGTTATACAGAGGAAGTGTATGATTCCAGTACCTATATAATGCACATTTGTCACCGATATTGTTGCTTACGGCCACACCACCCTGAATAAGCCCGACCTCGTCTGATCTCGGAAGCCAAGCACGGTTGGGCCTGGTTAGTACTTGAATGGGAGACCGCTTGGGAATACCAGGTACCTTAAGCTTTTTCTCTTCTCTCTACCACCTGCATGTCTTTTGTTGCAACGTCTGATCACCCTGTGACACATGAGGAAGTTTGTCATCTTCAGCTTCTGCTGCTTTGTTGGCAGACACGAAGTGATCTGAGAGTCTCATGTTCAGCTGGAGAAAATTATCACGTCAGGGAAGAAGATGATTTGCCCGCTACACATCAGCCTTTCTCGGCAATTATCTGGTTGCAGAGAGGAACCGTATGATTCCAGTACCTATATAATGCACATTTGTCAGAGACATTGTTGCTTACGGCCACACCACCCTGAATAAGCCCGACCTCGTCTGATCTCGGACGCCAAGCAGGGTTGTACCTGGTTAGTATTTGGATAGGAGACAGCTTGGGAATACCAGGTGCTGTAAGCTTTTTCTCTTCTCTCTACCACCTGCATGTCTTTTGTTGCAACGTCTGATCACCCTGTGACACGTGAAGAAGTTGGTCATCTTCAGCTGCTGCTGCTTTGTTGATAGACACGAGGTGATCTGAGAGTCTCAGTTTCAGTTGCAGAGAATGATCACATCAGAGAAGATGATTTGTCCGCTACACATCAGCCTTTCTCGGCAATTATCTGGTTGCATAGAGGAACCGTATGATTCCAGTACCTATATAATGCACATTTGTCAGAGACATTGTTGCTTACGGCCACACCACCCTGAATAAGCCCGACCTCGTCTGATCTCGGACGCCAAGCAGGGTTGTACCTGGTTAGTACTTGGATTGGAGTCAGCTTGGGAATACCAGGTGCTGTAAGCTTTTTCTCTTCTCTCTACCACCTGCATGTCTTTTGTTGCAACGTCTGATCACCCTGTGACACGTGAAGAAGTTGGTCATCTTCAGCTGCTGCTGCTTTGTTGATAGACACGAGGTGATCTGAGAGTCTCAGTTTCAGCTCCAGAGAATAATCACATCAAGGAGGAAGATGAATCCACTACAAGTCAGCCTTTTTCGGCAATTATCTGGTTATACAGAGGAAGTGTATGATTCCAGTACCTATATAATGCACATTTGTCACCGATATTGTTGCTTACGGCCACACCACCCTGAATAAGCCCAACCTCGTCTGATCTCGGAAGCCAAGCAGGGTTGGGCCTGGTTAGTACTTGAATGGGATACCGCTTGGGAATACCAGGTGCCTTAAGCTTTTTCTCTTCTCTCTACCACCTGCATGTCTTTTGTTGCAACGTCTGATCACCCTGTGACACATGAGGAAGTTGGCCATCTTCAGCTGCTGCTGCTTTGTTGGAAGACACGAAGTGATCTGAGAGTCTCAGTTTCAGCTAAAGAGAACAATCACTTCAGGGAAGAAGATGTGCCCACTACAGATCAGCCTTTCTCAGCAATTATCTGGTTACATAGAGGAACCGTATGATTCCTGTACTTATATAATGCACATTTGTCAGACACATTGTTGCTTACGGCCACACCACCCTGAACATGTCTGATCTCGGAAGCCAAGGAGGGTTGGGCCTGGTTAGTACTTAAATGGGAGACCGCTTGGGAATACCAGGAGCTGTAAGCTTTTTGTCTTCTCTCGACCACCTGCATGTCTTTTGTTGCAACGTCTGATCACCCTGTGACACATGACGAAGTTGGTCATCTTCAGCTGCTGTTGCTTTGTTGGCAGACACGAAGTGATCTGAGAGTCTCAGTTTCAGCTGCAGAGAATAATCACATCAGGGAAGAAGATGTGCCCATAACAAGTCAGCCTTTCTCTGCAATTATCTGGTTACATAGAGGAATTGTATGATTCCAGTACCTATATAATGCACATTTGTCACAGAAATTGTTCCTTACGGCCACACCACCCTGAATAAGCCCGACCTCGTCTGATCTCGGAAGCCAAGGAGGGTTGGGCCTGGTTAGTACTTTAATGGGAGACTGCTTGGGAATACCAGGTTCTGTAAGAGTTTTCTCTTCTCTCTACAACCTGCATGTCTTTTGTTGCAACGTCTGATCACCCTGTGACACATGAGGAAGTTGGTCGTCTTCAGCTGCTGCTGCTTTGTTGGCAGACACGAAGTGATCTGAGAGTCTCAGTTTCAGCTGCAGAGAATAATCACATCAGGGAAGAAGATGTTTCCATAACAAGTCAGCCTTTCTCTGCAATTATCTGGTTACATAGAGGAAGTGTATGATTCCAGTACCTATATAATGCACATTTGTCACAGAAATTGTTCCTTACGGCCACACCACCCTGAATAAGCCCGACCTCGTCTGATCTCGGAAGCCAAGGAGGGTTGGGCCTGGTTAGTACTTTAATGGGAGACTGCTTGGGAATACCAGGTGCTGTAAGCGTTTTCTCTTCTCTCTACAACCTGCATGTCTTTTGTTGCAACGTCTGATCACCCTGTGACACATGAGGAAGTTGGTCATCTTCAGCAGCTGCTGCTTTGTTGGCAGACACGAAGTGATCTGAGAGTCTCAGTTTCAGCTGAAGAGAATGATCACATCAGAGAAGATGATATGCCCACTACACATCAGCCTTTCTCGGCAATTATCTGGTTTCATAGAGCAAGTGTATGATTCCAGTACCTATATAATTCACATTTGTAACAGATATTGTCGCTTACCGCCACACCACCCTGAATAAGCCCCACCTTGTCTTATCTCGGAAGCCAAGTAGGGTTGGGTCTGGTTTGTACTTCAATGGGAGACTGCTTGGGAATACCAGGTGCTGTAAGCTGTTTCTCTTCTCTCTACCACCTGCATGTGTTTTGTTGCAACGTCTGATCACCCTGTGACACATGAGGAAGTTGGTCATCTTCAGCTGCTGCTGCTTTGTTGGCAGACATGAGGTAATCTGAGAGTCTCAGTTTCAGCTGGAGAGAATAATCACATCAGAGAAGAAGATGTGCCCACTACAAGTCAGCTTTTCTCGGCAATTATTTGGTTGCATAGAGGAACCGTATGATTCCAGTACCTATATAATGCACATTTGTCACAGACATTGTCGATTACGGCCAAACCACCCTGAATAAGCCCGACCTCATCTGATCTCGGAAGCCAAGCAGGTTTAGGCCTGCTTAGTACTTGATGGGAGACTGCTTGGGAATACCAGGTGCTGTAAGCTTTTTCTCTTCTCTCTACCACCTGCATGTCTTTTGTTGCAACCTCTGATCACCCTGTGACACGTGAAGAAGCTGGTCATCTTCAGCTGCTGCTGCTTTGTTGATAGACACGAGGTGATCTGAGAGTCTCAGTTTCAGCTCCAGAGAATAATCACATCAAGGAGGAAGATGAACCCACTATAAGTCAGCCTTTTTCGGCAATTATCTGGTTATACAGAGGAAGTGTATGATTCCAGTACCTATATAATGCACATTTGTCACCGATATTGTTGCTTACGGCCACACCACCCTGAATAAGCCCAACCTCGTCTGATCTCGGAAGCCAAGCAGGGTTGGGCCTCCTTAGTACTTGGATGGGAGACTGCTTGGGAATACCAGGTGCTGTAAGCTTCTTCTCTTCTCTCTACCACCTGCATGTCTTTTGTTGCAACTTCTGATCACCCTGTGACACATGAGGAAGTTGGTCATCTTCAGCTGCTGCTGCTTTGTTGGCTGACACGAAGTGATCTGAGAGTCTCAGTTTCAGTTGCAGATAATGATCACATCAGAGAAGATGATTATCTGGTTGCATAGAGGAACCGTATGATTCCAGTACCTATATAATGCACATTTGTCAGAGACATTTTTGCTTACGGCCACACCACCCTGAATAAGCCCGACCTCGTCTGATCTCGGACGCCAAGCAGGGTTGTACCTGGTTAGTACTTGGATGGGAGACAGCTTGGGAATACCAGGTGCTGTAAGCTTTTTCTCTTCTCTCTACCACCTGCATGTCTTTTGTTGCAACGTCTGATCACCCTGTGACACGTGAAGAAGTTGGTCATCTTCAGCTGCTGCTGCTTTGTTGGCTGACACGAAGTGATCTGAGAGTCTCAGTTTCAGTTGCAGATAATGATCACATCAGAGAAGATGATTTGCCCGCTACACATCAGCCTTTCTCGGCAATTATCTGGTTGCATAGAGGAACCGTATGATTCCAGTACCTATATAATGCACATTTGTCAGAGACATTGTTGCTTACGGCCACACCACCCTGAATAAGCCCGACCTCGTCTAATCTCGGACGCCAAGCAGGGTTGTACCTGGTTAGTACTTGGATGGGAGACAGCTTGGGAATACCAGGTGCTGTAAGCTTTTTCTCTTCTCTCTACCACCTGCATGTCTTTTGTTGCAACGTCTGATCACCCTGTGACACGTGAAGAAGTTGGTCATCTTCAGCTGCTGCTGCTTTGTTGATAGACACGAGGTGATCTGAGAGTCTCAGTTTCAGCTCCAGAGAATAATCACATCAAGGAGGAAGATGAACCCACTACAAGTCAGCCTTTTTCGGCAATTATCTGGTTATACAGAGGAAGTGTATGATTCCAGTACCTATATAATGCACATTTGTCACCGATATTGTTGCTTACGGCCACACCACCCTGAATAAGCCCGACCTCGTCTGATCTCGGAAGCCAAGCACGGTTGGGCCTGGTTAGTACTTGAATGGGAGACCGCTTGGGAATACCAGGTACCTTAAGCTTTTTCTCTTCTCTCTACCACCTGCATGTCTTTTGTTGCAACGTCTGATCACCCTGTGACACATGAGGAAGTTGGTCATCTTCAGCTTCTGCTTCTTTGTTGGCAGACACGAAGTGATCTGAGAGTCTCATGTTCAGCTGGAGAAAATTATCACGTCAGGGAAGAAGATGATTTGCCCGCTACACATCAGCCTTTCTCGGCAATTATCTGGTTGCATAGAGGAACCGTATGATTCCAGTACCTATATAATGCACATTTGTCAGAGACATTGTTGCTTACGGCCACACCACCCTGAATAAGCCCGACCTCGTCTGATCTCGGACGCCAAGCAGGGTTGTACCTGGTTAGTACTTGGATAGGAGACAGCTTGGGAATACCAGGTGCTGTAAGCTTTTTCTCTTCTCTCTACCACCTGCATGTCTTTTGTTGCAACGTCTGATCACCCTGTGACACGTGAAGAAGTTGGTCATCTTCAGCTGCTGCTGCTTTGTTGATAGACACGAGGTGATCTGAGAGTCTCAGTTTCAGTTGCAGAGAATGATCACATCAGAGAAGATGATTTGTCCGCTACACATCAGCCTTTCTCTGCAATTATCTGGTTGCATAGAGGAACCGTATGATTCCAGTACCTATATAATGCACATTTGTCAGAGACATTGTTGCTTACGGCCACACCACCCTGAATAAGCCCGACCTCGTCTGATCTCGGACGCCAAGCAGGGTTGTACCTGGTTAGTACTTGGATAGGAGTCAGCTTGGGAATACCAGGTGCTGTAAGCTTTTTCTCTTCTCTCTACCACCTGCATGTCTTTTGTTGCAACGTCTGATCACCCTGTGACACGTGAAGAAGTTGGTCATCTGCAGCTGCTGCTGCTTTGTTGATAGACACAAGGTGATCTGAGAGTCTCAGTTTCAGCTCCAGAGAATAATCACATCAAGGAGGAAGATGAATCCACTACAAGTCAGCCTTTTACGGCAATTATCTGGTTATACAGAGGAAGTGTATGATTCCAGCACATTTGTCACCGATATTGTTGCTTACGGCCACACCACCCTGAATAAGCCCGACCTCGTCTGATCTCAGAAGCCAAGCACGGTTGGGCCTGGTTAGTACTTGAATGGGAGACTGCTTGGGAATACCAGGTGCTGTAAGCTTCTTCTTTTCTCTCTACCACCTGCATGTCTTTTGTTGCAACTTCTGATCACCCTGTGACACATGAGGAAGTTGGTCATCTTCAGCTGCTGCTGCTTTGTTGGCTGACACGAAGTGATCTGAGAGTCTCAGTTTCAGTTGCAGATAATGATCACATCAGAGAAGATGATTATCTGGTTGCATAGAGGAACCGTATGATTCCAGTACCTATATAATGCACATTTGTCAGAGACATTTTTGCTTACGGCCACACCACCCTGAATAAGCCCGACCTCGTCTGATCTCGGACGCCAAGCAGGGTTGTACCTGGTTAGTACTTGGATGGGAGACAGCTTGGGAATACCAGGTGCTGTAAGCTTTTTCTCTTCTCTCTACCACCTGCATGTCTTTTGTTGCAACGTCTGATCACCCTGTGACACGTGAAGAAGTTGGTCATCTTCAGCTGCTGCTGCTTTGTTGGCTGACACGAAGTGATCTGAGAGTCTCAGTTTCAGTTGCAGATAATGATCACATCAGAGAAGATGATTTGCCCGCTACACATCAGCCTTTCTCGGCAATTATCTGGTTGCATAGAGGAACCGTATGATTCCAGTACCTATATAATGCACATTTGTCAGAGACATTGTTGCTTACGGCCACACCACCCTGAATAAGCCCGACCTCGTCTAATCTCGGACGCCAAGCAGGGTTGTACCTGGTTAGTACTTGGATGGGAGACAGCTTGGGAATACCAGGTGCTGTAAGCTTTTTCTCTTCTCTCTACCACCTGCATGTCTTTTGTTGCAACGTCTGATCACCCTGTGACACGTGAAGAAGTTGGTCATCTTCAGCTGCTGCTGCTTTGTTGATAGACACGAGGTGATCTGAGAGTCTCAGTTTCAGCTCCAGAGAATAATCACATCAAGGAGGAAGATGAACCCACTACAAGTCAGCCTTTTTCGGCAATTATCTGGTTATACAGAGGAAGTGTATGATTCCAGTACCTATATAATGCACATTTGTCACCGATATTGTTGCTTACGGCCACACCACCCTGAATAAGCCCGACCTCGTCTGATCTCGGAAGCCAAGCACGGTTGGGCCTGGTTAGTACTTGAATGGGAGACCGCTTGGGAATACCAGGTACCTTAAGCTTTTTCTCTTCTCTCTACCACCTGCATGTCTTTTGTTGCAACGTCTGATCACCCTGTGACACATGAGGAAGTTGGTCATCTTCAGCTTCTGCTTCTTTGTTGGCAGACACGAAGTGATCTGAGAGTCTCATGTTCAGCTGGAGAAAATTATCACGTCAGGGAAGAAGATGATTTGCCCGCTACACATCAGCCTTTCTCGGCAATTATCTGGTTGCATAGAGGAACCGTATGATTCCAGTACCTATATAATGCACATTTGTCAGAGACATTGTTGCTTACGGCCACACCACCCTGAATAAGCCCGACCTCGTCTGATCTCGGACGCCAAGCAGGGTTGTACCTGGTTAGTACTTGGATAGGAGACAGCTTGGGAATACCAGGTGCTGTAAGCTTTTTCTCTTCTCTCTACCACCTGCATGTCTTTTGTTGCAACGTCTGATCACCCTGTGACACGTGAAGAAGTTGGTCATCTTCAGCTGCTGCTGCTTTGTTGATAGACACGAGGTGATCTGAGAGTCTCAGTTTCAGTTGCAGAGAATGATCACATCAGAGAAGATGATTTGTCCGCTACACATCAGCCTTTCTCGGCAATTATCTGGTTGCATAGAGGAACCGTATGATTCCAGTACCTATATAATGCACATTTGTCAGAGACATTGTTGCTTACGGCCACACCACCCTGAATAAGCCCGACCTCGTCTGATCTCGGACGCCAAGCAGGGTTGTACCTGGTTAGTACTTGGATAGGAGTCAGCTTGGGAATACCAGGTGCTGTAAGCTTTTTCTCTTCTCTCTACCACCTGCATGTCTTTTGTTGCAACGTCTGATCACCCTGTGACACGTGAAGAAGTTGGTCATCTTCAGCTGCTGCTGCTTTGTTGATAGACACAAGGTGATCTGAGAGTCTCAGTTTCAGCTCCAGAGAATAATCACATCAAGGAGGAAGATGAATCCACTACAAGTCAGCCTTTTACGGCAATTATCTGGTTATACAGAGGAAGTGTATGATTCCAGTACCTATATAATGCACATTTGTCACCGATATTGTTGCTTACGGCCACACCACCCTGAATAAGCCCGACCTCGTCTGATCTCAGAAGCCAAGCACGGTTGGGCCTGGTTAGTACTTGAATGGGAGACCGCTTGGGAATACCAGGTACCTTAAGCTTTTTCTCTTCTCTCTACCACCTGCATGTCTTTTGTTGCAACGTCTGATCACCCTGTGACACATGAGGAAGTTGGTCATCTTCAGCTTCTGCTGCTTTGTTGGCAGACACGAAGTGATCTGAGAGTCTCATGTTCAGCTGGAGAAAATTATCACGTCAGGGAAGAAGATGATTTGCCCGCTACACATCAGCCTTTCTCTGCAATTATCTGGTTGCATAGAGGAACCGTATGATTCCAGTACCTATATAATGCACATTTGTCAGAGACATTGTTGCTTACGGCCACACCACCCTGAATAAGCCCGACCTCGTCTGATCTCGGACGCCAAGCAGGGTTGTACCTGGTTAGTACTTGGATAGGAGACAGCTTGGGAATACCAGGTGCTGTAAGCTTTCTCTCTTCTCTCTACCACCTGCATGTCTTTTGTTGCAACGTCTGATCACCCTGTGACACGTGAAGAAGTTAGTCATCTTCAGCTGCTGCTGCTTTGTTGATAGACACGAGGTGATCTGAGAGTCTCAGTTTCAGCTGCAGAGAATAATCACATCAAGGAGGAAGATGAACCCACTACAAGTCAGCCTTTTTCGGCAATTATCTGGTTATACAGAGGAAGTGTATGATTCCAGTACCTATATAATGCACATTTGTCACCAAAATTGTTGCTTATGGCCACACCACCCTGAATAAGCCCAACCTCGTCTGATCTCGGAAGCCAAGCAGGGTTGGGCCTGGTTAGTACTTGAATGGGAGACTGCTTGGGAATACCAGGTGCCTTAAGCTTTTTCTCTTCTCTCTACCACCTGCATGTCTTTTGTTGCAACGTCTGATCACCCTGTGACACATGAGGAAGTTGGTCATCTTCATTTTCTGCTGCTTTGTTGGCAGACACGAAGTGATCTGAGAGTCTCAGTTTCAGCTGAAGAGAATAATCACATCAAGGAGGAAGATGAACCCACTACAAGTCAGCCTTTTTCGGCAATTATCTGGTTACACAGAGGAAGTGTATGATTCCAGTACCTATATAATGCACAATTGTCACCGATATTTTTGCTTACGGCCACACCACCCTGAATAAGCCCGACCTCGTCTGATCTCGGAAGCCAAGCACGGTTGGGCCTGGTTAGTACTTGAATGGGAGACCGCTTGGGAATACCAGGTACCTTAAGCTTTTTCTCTTCTCTCTACCACCTGCATGTCTTTTGTTGCAACGTCTGATCACCCTGTGACACATGAGGAAGTTGGTCATCTTCAGCTTCTGCTGCTTTGTTGGCAGACACGAAGTGATCTGAGAGTCTCATGTTCAGCTGGAGAAAATTATCACGTCAGGGAAGAAGATGTGCCCACTACAGATCAGCCTTTCTCAGCAATTATCTGGTTACATAGAGGAACCGTATGATTCCTGTACTTATATAATGCACATTTGTCAGACACATTGTTGCTTACGGCCACACCACCCTGAACATGCCTGATCTCGTAAGCCAAGCAGGGTTGAGCCTCCTTAGTACTTGGATGGGAGACTGCTTGGGAATACCAGGTGCTGTAAGCTTTTTCTCTTCTCTCTACCACCTGCATGTCTTTTGTTGCAACGTCTGATCACCCTGTGACACATGAGGAAGTTGGTCATCTTCAGCTGCTGCTGCTTTGTTGGCTGACACGAAGTGATCTGAGAGTCTCAGTTTAAGTTGCAGAGAATGATCACATCAGAGAAGATGATTTGCCCGCTACACATCAGCCTTTCTCGGCAATTATCTGGTTGCATAGAGGAACCGTATGATTCCAGTACCTATATAATGCACATTTGTCAGAGACATTGTTGCTTACGGCCACACCACCCTGAATAAGCCCGACCTCGTCTGATCTCGGACGCCAAGCAGGGTTGTACCTGGTTAGTACTTGGATGGGAGACAGCTTGGGAATACCAGGTGCTGTAAGCTTTTTCTCTTCTCTCTACCACCTGCATGTCTTTTGTTGCAACGTCTGATCACCCTGTGACACGTGAAGAAGTTAGTCATCTTCAGCTGCTGCTGCTTTGTTGATAGACACGAGGTGATCTGAGAGTCTCAGTTTCAGCTGCAGAGAATAATCACATCAAGCAGGAAGATGAACCCACTACAAGTCAGCCTTTTTCGGCAATTATCTGGTTATACAGAGGAAGTGTATGATTCCAGTACCTATATAATGCACATTTGTCACCAAAATTGTTGCTTATGGCCACACCACCCTGAATAAGCCCAGCCTCGTCTGATCTCGGAAGCCAAGCAGGGTTGGGCCTGGTTAGTACTTGAATGGGAGACTGCTTGGGAATACCAGGTGCCTTAAGCTTTTTCTCTTCTCTCTACCACCTGCATGTCTTTTGTTGCAACGTCTGATCACCCTGTGACACATGAGGAAGTTGGTCATCTTCATTTTCTGCTGCTTTGTTGGCAGACACGAAGTGATCTGAGAGTCTCAGTTTCAGCTGAAGAGAATAATCACATCAAGGAGGAAGATGAACCCACTACAAGTCAGCCTTTTTCGGCAATTATCTGGTTACACAGAGGAAGTGTATGATTCCAGTACCTATATAATGCACAATTGTCACCGATATTTTTGCTTACGGCCACACCACCCTGAATAAGCCCGACCTCGTCTGATCTCGGAAGCCAAGCACGGTTGGGCCTGGTTAGTACTTGAATGGGAGACCGCTTGGGAATACCAGGTACCTTAAGCTTTTTCTCTTCTCTCTACCACCTGCATGTCTTTTGTTGCAACGTCTGATCACCCTGTGACACATGAGGAAGTTGGTCATCTTCAGCTTCTGCTGCTTTGTTGGCAGACACGAAGTGATCTGAGAGTCTCATGTTCAGCTGGAGAAAATTATCACGTCAGGGAAGAAGATGTGCCCACTACAGATCAGCCTTTCTCAGCAATTATCTGGTTACATAGAGGAACCGTATGATTCCTGTACTTATATAATGCACATTTGTCAGACACATTGTTGCTTACGGCCACACCACCCTGAACATGCCTGATCTCGTAAGCCAAGCAGGGTTGAGCCTCCTTAGTACTTGGATGGGAGACTGCTTGGGAATACCAGGTGCTGTAAGCTTTTTCTCTTCTCTCTACCACCTGCATGTCTTTTGTTGCAACGTCTGATCACCCTGTGACACATGAGGAAGTTGGTCATCTTCAGCTGCTGCTGCTTTGTTGGCTGACACGAAGTGATCTGAGAGTCTCAGTTTAAGTTGCAGAGAATGATCACATCAGAGAAGATGATTTGCCCGCTACACATCAGCCTTTCTCGGCAATTATCTGGTTGCATAGAGGAACCGTATGATTCCAGTACCTATATAATGCACATTTGTCAGAGACATTGTTGCTTACGGCCACACCACCCTGAATAAGCCCGACCTCGTCTGATCTCGGACGCCAAGCAGGGTTGTACCTGGTTAGTACTTGGATGGGAGACAGCTTGGGAATACCAGGTGCTGTAAGCTTTTTCTCTTCTCTCTACCACCTGCATGTCTTTTGTTGCAACGTCTGATCACCCTGTGACACGTGAAGAAGTTAGTCATCTTCAGCTGCTGCTGCTTTGTTGATAGACACGAGGTGATCTGAGAGTCTCAGTTTCAGCTGCAGAGAATAATCACATCAAGGAGGAAGATGAACCCACTACAAGTCAGCCTTTTTCGGCAATTATCTGGTTATACAGAGGAAGTGTATGATTCCAGTACCTATATAATGCACAATTGTCACCAATATTTTTGCTTACGGCCACACCACCCTGAATAAGCCCGACCTCGTCTGATCTCGGAAGCCAAGCACGGTTGGGCCTGGTTAGTACTTGAATGGGAGACCGCTTGGGAATACCAGGTACCTTAAGCTTTTTCTCTTCTCTCTACCACCTGCATGTCTTTTGTTGCAACGTCTGATCACCCTGTGACACATGAGGAAGATGGTCATCTTCAGCTTCTGCTGCTTTGTTGGCAGACACGAAGTGATCTGAGAGTCTCATGTTCAGCTGGAGAAAATTATCACGTCAGGGAAGAAGATGTGCCCACTACAGATCAGCCTTTCTCAGCAATTATCTGGTTACATAGAGGAACCGTATGATTCCTGTACTTATATAATGCACATTTGTCAGACACATTGTTGCTTACGGCCACACCACCCTGAACATGCCTGATCTCGTAAGCCAAGCAGGGTTGAGCCTCCTTAGTACTTGGATGGGAGACTGCTTGGGAATACCAGGTGCTGTAAGCTTTTTCTCTTCTCTCTACCACCTGCATGTCTTTTGTTGCAACGTCTGATCACCCTGTGACACATGAGGAAGTTGGTCATCTTCAGCTGCTGCTGCTTTGTTGGCTGACACGAAGTGATCTGAGAGTCTCAGTTTAAGTTGCAGAGAATGATCACATCAGAGAAGATGATTTGCCCGCTACACATCAGCCTTTCTCGGCAATTATCTGGTTGCATAGAGGAACCGTATGATTCCAGTACCTATATAATGCACATTTGTCAGAGACATTGTTGCTTACGGCCACACCACCCTGAATAAGCCCGACCTCATCTGATTTTGGACGCCAAGCAGGGTTGTACCTGGTTAGTACTTGGATGGGACACAGCTTGGGAATACCAGGCGCTGTAATCTTTTTCTCTTCTCTCTACCACCTGCATGTCTTTTGTTGCAACGTCTGATCACCCTGTGACACGTGAAGAAGTTAGTCATCTTCAGCTGCTGCTGCTTTGTTGATAGACACGAGGTGATCTGAGAGTCTCAGTTTCAGCTGCAGAGAATAATCACATCAAGGAGGAAGATGAACCCACTACAAGTCAGCCTTTTTCGGCAATTATCTGGTTATACAGAGGAAGTGTATGATTCCAGTACCTATATAATGCACATTTGTCACCAAAATTGTTGCTTATGGCCACACCACCCTGAATAAGCCCAACCTCGTCTGATCTCGGAAGCCAAGCAGGGTTGGGCCTGGTTAGTACTTGAATGGGAGACTGCTTGGGAATACCAGGTGCCTTAAGCTTTTTCTCTTCTCTCTACCACCTGCATGTCTTTTGTTGCAACGTCTGATCACCCTGTGACACATGAGGAAGTTGGTCATCTTCATTTTCTGCTGCTTTGTTGGCAGACACGAAGTGATCTGAGAGTCTCAGTTTCAGCTGAAGAGAATAATCACATCAAGGAGGAAGATGAACCCACTACAAGTCAGCCTTTTTCGGCAATTATCTGGTTACACAGAGGAAGTGTATGATTCCAGTACCTATATAATGCACAATTGTCACCGATATTTTTGCTTACGGCCACACCACCCTGAATAAGCCCGACCTCGTCTGATCTCGGAAGCCAAGCACGGTTGGGCCTGGTTAGTACTTGAATGGGAGACCGCTTGGGAATACCAGGTACCTTAAGCTTTTTCTCTTCTCTCTACCACCTGCATGTCTTTTGTTGCAACGTCTGATCACCCTGTGACACATGAGGAAGTTGGTCATCTTCAGCTTCTGCTGCTTTGTTGGCAGACACGAAGTGATCTGAGAGTCTCATGTTCAGCTGGAGAAAATTATCACGTCAGGGAAGAAGATGTGCCCACTACAGATCAGCCTTTCTCAGCAATTATCTGGTTACATAGAGGAACCGTATGATTCCTGTACTTATATAATGCACATTTGTCAGACACATTGTTGCTTACGGCCACACCACCCTGAACATGCCTGATCTCGTAAGCCAAGCAGGGTTGAGCCTCCTTAGTACTTGGATGGGAGACTGCTTGGGAATACCAGGTGCTGTAAGCTTTTTCTCTTCTCTCTACCACCTGCATGTCTTTTGTTGCAACGTCTGATCACCCTGTGACACATGAGGAAGTTGGTCATCTTCAGCTGCTGCTGCTTTGTTGGCTGACACGAAGTGATCTGAGAGTCTCAGTTTAAGTTGCAGAGAATGATCACATCAGAGAAGATGATTTGCCCGCTACACATCAGCCTTTCTCGGCAATTATCTGGTTGCATAGAGGAACCGTATGATTCCTGTACCTATATAATGCACATTTGTCAGAGACATTGTTGCTTACGGCCACACCACCCTGAACATGCCCGACCTCGTCTGATCTCGGAAGCCAAGGAGGGTTGGGCCTGGTTAGTACTTAAATGGGAGACCGCTTGGGAATACCAGGAGCTGTAAGCTTTTTGTCTTCTCTCGACCACCTGCATGTCTTTTGTTGCAACGTCTGATCACCCTGTGACACATGAGGAAGTTGGTCATCTTCAGCTGCTGCTGCTTTGTTGGCAGACACGAAGTGATCTGAGAGTCTCAGTTTCAGCTGCAGAGAATAATCACATCAGGGAAGAAGATGTGCCCATAACAAGTCAGCCTTTCTCTGCAATTATCTGGTTACATAGAGGAATTGTATGATTCCAGTACCTATATAATGCACATTTGTCACAGAAATTGTTCCTTACGGCCACACCACCCTGAATAAGCCCGACCTCGTCTGATCTCGGAAGCCAAGGAGGGTTGGGCCTGGTTAGTACTTTAATGGGAGACTGCTTGGGAATACCAGGTTCTGTAAGCGTTTTCTCTTCTCTCTACAACCTGCATGTCTTTTGTTGCAACGTCTGATCACCCTGTGACACATGAGGAAGTTGGTCATCTTCAGCTGCTGCTGCTTTGTTGGCAGACACGAAGTGATCTGAGAGTCTCAGTTTCAGCTGCAGAGAATAATCACATCAGGGAAGAAGATGTTTCCATAACAAGTCAGCCTTTCTCTGCAATTATCTGGTTACATAGAGGAAGTGTATGATTCCAGTACCTATATAATGCACATTTGTCACAGAAATTGTTCCTTACGGCCACACCACCCTGAATAAGCCCGACCTCGTCTGATCTTGGAAGCCAAGGAGGGTTGGGCCTGGTTAGTACTTTAATGGGAGACTGCTTGGGAATACCAGGTGCTGTAAGCGTTTTCTCTTCTCTCTACAACCTGCATGTCTTTTGTTGCAACGTCTGATCACCCTGTGACACATGAGGAAGTTGGTCATCTTCAGCAGCTGCTGCTTTGTTGGCAGACACGAAGTGATCTGAGAGTCTCAGTTTCAGCTGAAGAGAATGATCACATCAGAGAAGATGATATGCCCACTACACATCAGCCTTTCTCGGCAATTATCTGGTTTCATAGAGCAAGTGTATGATTCCAGTACCTATATAATTCACATTTGTAACAGATATTGTCGCTTACCGCCACACCACCCTGAATAAGCCCCACCTTGTCTTATCTCGGAAGCCAAGCAGGGTTGGGTCTGGTTTGTACTTCAATGGGAGACTGCTTGGGAATACCAGGTGCTGTAAGCTGTTTCTCTTCTCTCTACCACCTGCATGTGTTTTGTTGCAACGTCTGATCACCCTGTGACACATGAGGAAGTTGGTCATCTTCAGCTGCTGCTGCTTTGTTGGCAGACACGAAGTGATCTAAGAGTCTCAGTTTCAGCTGAAGAGAATGATCACATCAGAGAAGATGATATGCCCACTACACATCAGCCTTTCTCGGCAATTATCTGGTTTCATAGAGGAAGTGTATGATTCCAGTACCTATATAATTCACATTTGTAACAAATATATTTGCTTACCGCCACACCACCCTGAATAAGCCCCACCTTGTCTTATCTCGGAAGCCAAGTAGGGTTGGGCCTGGTTAGTACTTAGATGGGAGACTGCTTGGGATTACCAGGTGCTGTAAGCTTTTTGTCTTCTCTCGACCACCTGCATGTCTTTTGTTGCAACGTCTGATCACACTGTGACACATGACGAAGTTGGTCATCTTCAGCTGCTGCTGCTTTGTTGGCAGACACGAAGTGATCTGAGAGTCTCAGTTTCAGCTGCAGAGAATAATCACATCAGGGAAGAAGATGTGCCCATAACAAGTCAGCCTTTCTCTGCAATTATCTGGTTACATAGAGGAACCGTATGATTCCTGTACTTATATAATGCACATTTGTCAGACACATTGTTGCTTACGGCCACACCACCCTGAACATGCCTGATCTCGTAAGCCAAGCAGGGTTGAGCCTCCTTAGTACTTGGATGGGAGACTGCTTGGGAATACCAGGTGCTGTAAGCTTTTTCTCTTCTCTCTACCACCTGCATGTCTTTTGTTGCAACGTCTGATCACCCTGTGACACATGAGGAAGTTGGTCATCTTCAGCTGCTGCTGCTTTGTTGGCTGACACGAAGTGATCTGAGAGTCTCAGTTTAAGTTGCAGAGAATGATCACATCAGAGAAGATGATTTGCCCGCTACACATCAGCCTTTCTCGGCAATTATCTGGTTGCATAGAGGAACCGTATGATTCCAGTACCTATATAATGCACATTTGTCAGAGACATTGTTGCTTACGGCCACACCACCCTGAATAAGCCCGACCTCGTCTGATCTCGGACGCCAAGCAGGGTTGTACCTGGTTAGTACTTGGATGGGAGACAGCTTGGGAATACCAGGTGCTGTAAGCTTTTTCTCTTCTCTCTACCACCTGCATGTCTTTTGTTGCAACGTCTGATCACCCTGTGACACGTGAAGAAGTTAGTCATCTTCAGCTGCTGCTGCTTTGTTGATAGACACGAGGTGATCTGAGAGTCTCAGTTTCAGCTGCAGAGAATAATCACATCAAGGAGGAAGATGAACCCACTACAAGTCAGCCTTTTTCGGCAATTATCTGGTTATACAGAGGAAGTGTATGATTCCAGTACCTATATAATGCACAATTGTCACCGATATTTTTGCTTACGGCCACACCACCCTGAATAAGCCCGACCTCGTCTGATCTCGGAAGCCAAGCACGGTTGGGCCTGGTTAGTACTTGAATGGGAGACCGCTTGGGAATACCAGGTACCTTAAGCTTTTTCTCTTCTCTCTACCACCTGCATGTCTTTTGTTGCAACGTCTGATCACCCTGTGACACATGAGGAAGATGGTCATCTTCAGCTTCTGCTGCTTTGTTGGCAGACACGAAGTGATCTGAGAGTCTCATGTTCAGCTGGAGAAAATTATCACGTCAGGGAAGAAGATGTGCCCACTACAGATCAGCCTTTCTCAGCAATTATCTGGTTACATAGAGGAACCGTATGATTCCTGTACTTATATAATGCACATTTGTCAGACACATTGTTGCTTACGGCCACACCACCCTGAACATGCCTGATCTCGTAAGCCAAGCAGGGTTGAGCCTCCTTAGTACTTGGATGGGAGACTGCTTGGGAATACCAGGTGCTGTAAGCTTTTTCTCTTCTCTCTACCACCTGCATGTCTTTTGTTGCAACGTCTGATCACCCTGTGACACATGAGGAAGTTGGTCATCTTCAGCTGCTGCTGCTTTGTTGGCTGACACGAAGTGATCTGAGAGTCTCAGTTTAAGTTGCAGAGAATGATCACATCAGAGAAGATGATTTGCCCGCTACACATCAGCCTTTCTCGGCAATTATCTGGTTGCATAGAGGAACCGTATGATTCCAGTACCTATATAATGCACATTTGTCAGAGACATTGTTGCTTACGGCCACACCACCCTGAATAAGCCCGACCTCATCTGATCTCGGACGCCAAGCAGGGTTGTACCTGGTTAGTACTTGGATGGGACACAGCTTGGGAATACCAGGCGCTGTAAGCTTTTTCTCTTCTCTCTACCACCTGCATGTCTTTTGTTGCAACGTCTGATCACCCTGTGACACGTGAAGAAGTTAGTCATCTTCAGCTGCTGCTGCTTTGTTGATAGACACGAGGTGATCTGAGAGTCTCAGTTTCAGCTGCAGAGAATAATCACATCAAGGAGGAAGATGAACCCACTACAAGTCAGCCTTTTTCGGCAATTATCTGGTTATACAGAGGAAGTGTATGATTCCAGTACCTATATAATGCACATTTTTCACCAATATTGTTGCTTATGGCCACACCACCCTGAATAAGCCCAACCTCGTCTGATCTCGGAAGCCAAGCAGGGTTGGGCCTGGTTAGTACTTGAATGGGAGACTGCTTGGGAATACCAGGTGCCTTAAGCTTTTTCTCTTCTCTCTACCACCTGCATGTCTTTTGTTGCAACGTCTGATCACCCTGTGACACATGAGGAAGTTGGTCATCTTCATTTTCTGCTGCTTTGTTGGCAGACACGAAGTGATCTGAGAGTCTCAGTTTCAGCTGCAGAGAATAATCACATCAGGGAAGAAGATGTTTCCATAACAAGTCAGCCTTTCTCTGCAATTATCTGGTTACATAGAGGAAGTGTATGATTCCAGTACCTATATAATGCACATTTGTCACAGAAATTGTTCCTTACGGCCACACCACCCTGAATAAGCCCGACCTCGTCTGATCTCGGAAGCCAAGGAGGGTTGGGCCTGGTTAGTACTTTAATGGGAGACTGCTTGGGAATACCAGGTGCTGTAAGCGTTTTCTCTTCTCTCTACAACCTGCATGTCTTTTGTTGCAACGTCTGATCACCCTGTGACACATGAGGAAGTTGGTCATCTTCAGCAGCTGCTGCTTTGTTGGCAGACACGAAGTGATCTGAGAGTCTCAGTTTCAGCTGAAGAGAATGATCACATCAGAGAAGATGATACACCCGCTACACATCAGCCTTTCTCGGCAATTATCTGGTTGCATAGAGGAACCGTATGATTCCAGTGCCTATATAATGCACATTTGTCAGATACATTGCTGCTTACGGCCACACCACCCTGAACATGCCCGACCTCGTCTGATCTCAGAAGCCAAGCAGGGTTGGTCCTGGTTAGTACTTGAATGGGAGACTGCTTGGGAATACCAGGTGCTGTAAGCGTTTTCTCTTCTCTCTACAACCTGCATGTCTTTTGTTGCAACGTCTGATCACCCTGTGACACATGAGGAAGTTGGTCATCTTCAGCAGCTGCTGCTTTGTTGGCAGACACGAAGTGATCTGAGAGTCTCAGTTTCAGCTGAAGAGAATGATCACATCAGAGAAGATGATATGCCCACTACACATCAGCCTTTCTCGGCAATTATCTGGTTTCATAGAGCAAGTGTATGATTCCAGTACCTATATAATTCACATTTGTAACAGATATTGTCGCTTACCGCCACACCACCCTGAATAAGCCCCACCTTGTCTTATCTCGGAAGCCAAGCAGGGTTGGGTCTGGTTTGTACTTCAATGGGAGACTGCTTGGGAATACCAGGTGCTGTAAGCTGTTTCTCTTCTCTCTACCACCAGCATGTGTTTTGTTGCAACGTCTGATCACCCTGTGACACATGAGGAAGTTGGTCATCTTCAGCTGCTGCTGCTTTGTTGGCAGACACGAAGTGATCTAAGAGTCTCAGTTTCAGCTGAAGAGAATGATCACATCAGAGAAGATGATATCCCCACTACACATCAGCCTTTCTCGGCAATTATCTGGTTTCATAGAGGAAGTGTATGATTCCAGTACCTATATAATTCACATTTGTAACAAATATATTTGCTTACCGCCACACCACCCTGAATAAGCCCCACCTTGTCTTATCTCGGAAGCCAAGTAGGGTTGGGCCTGGTTAGTACTTAGATGGGAGTCTGCTTGGGATTACCAGGTGCTGTAAGCTTTTTGTCTTCTCTCGACCACCTGCATGTCTTTTGTTGCAACGTCTGATCACCCTGTGACACATGAGGAAGTTGGTCATCTTCAGCTCCTGCTGCTTTGTTGGCAGACATGAGGTAATCTGAGAGTCTCAGTTTCAGCTGGAGAGAATAATCACATCAGAGAAGAAGATGTGCCCACTACAAGTCAGCTTTTCTCTGCAATTATTTGGTTGCATAGAGGAACCGTATGATTCCAGTACCTATATAATGCACATTTGTCACAGACATTGTCGCTTACGGCCACACCACCCTGAATAAGCCCGACCTCGTCTGATCTCGGAAGCCAAGCAGGTTTAGGCCTGCTTAGTATTTGATGGGAGACTGCTTGGGAATACCAGGTGCTGTAAGCTTTTTCTCTTCTCTCTACCACCTGCATGTCTTTTGTTGCAACGTCTGATCACCCTGTGACACGTGAAGAAGCTGGTCATCTTCAGCTGCTGCTGCTTTGTTGATAGACACGAGGTGATCTGAGAGTCTCAGTTTCAGCTCCAGAGAATAATCACATCAAGGAGGAAGATGAACCCACTATAAGTCAGCCTTTTTCGGCAATTATCTGGTTATACAGAGGAAGTGTATGATTCCAGTACCTATATAATGCACATTTGTCACCGATATTGTTGCTTACGGCCACACCACCCTGAATAAGCCCAACCTCGTCTGATCTCGGAAGCCAAGCAGGGTTGGGCCTCCTTAGTACTTGGATGGGAGACTGCTTGGGAATACCAGGTGCTGTAAGCTTCTTCTCTTCTCTCTACCACCTGCATGTCTTTTGTTGCAACTTCTGATCACCCTGTGACACATGAGGAAGTTGGTCATCTTCAGCTGCTGCTGCTTTGTTGGCTGACACGAAGTGATCTGAGAGTCTCAGTTTCAGTTGCAGATAATGATCACATCAGAGAAGATGATTATCTGGTTCCATAGAGGAACCGTATGATTCCAGTACCTATATAATGCACATTTGTCAGAGACATTGTTGCTTACGGCCACACCACCCTGAATAAGCCCGACCTCGTCTGATCTCGGACGCCAAGCAGGGTTGTACCTGGTTAGTACTTGGATAGGAGACAGCTTGGGAATACCAGGTGCTGTAAGCTTTTTCTCTTCTCTCTACCACCTGCATGTCTTTTGTTGCAACGTCTGATCACCCTGTGACACGTGAAGAAGTTGGTCATCTTCAGCTGCTGCTGCTTTGTTGATAGACACGAGGTGATCTGAGAGTCTCAGTTTCAGTTGCAGAGAATGATCACATCAGAGAAGATGATTTGTCCGCTACACATCAGCCTTTCTCGGCAATTATCTGGTTGCATAGAGGAACCGTATGATTCCAGTACCTATATAATGCACATTTGTCAGAGACATTGTTGCTTACGGCCACACCACCCTGAATAAGCCCGACCTCGTCTGATCTCGGACGCCAAGCAGGGTTGTACCTGGTTAGTACTTGGATAGGAGACAGCTTGGGAATACCAGGTGCTGTAAGCTTTTTCTCTTCTCTCTACCACCTGCATGTCTTTTGTTGCAACGTCTGATCACCCTGTGACACGTGAAGAAGTTGGTCATCTTCAGCTGCTGCTGCTTTGTTGATAGACACGAGGTGATCTGAGAGTCTCAGTTTCAGTTGCAGAGAATGATCACATCAGAGAAGATGATTTGTCCGCTACACATCAGCCTTTCTCGGCAATTATCTGGTTGCATAGAGGAACCGTATGATTCCAGTACCTATATAATGCACATTTGTCAGAGACATTGTTGCTTACGGCCACACCACCCTGAATAAGCCCGACCTCGTCTGATCTCGGACGCCAAGCAGGGTTGTACCTGGTTAGTACTTGGATTGGAGTCAGCTTGGGAATACCAGGTGCTGTAAGCTTTTTCTCTTCTCTCTACCACCTGCATGTCTTTTGTTGCAACGTCTGATCACCCTGTGACACGTGAAGAAGTTGGTCATCTTCAGCTGCTGCTGCTTTGTTGATAGACACGAGGTGATCTGAGAGTCTCAGTTTCAGCTCCAGAGAATAATCACATCAAGGAGGAAGATTAATCCACTACAAGTCAGCCTTTTTCGGCAATTATCTGGTTATACAGAGGAAGTGTATGATTCCAGTACCTATATAATGCACATTTGTCACCGATATTGTTGCTTACGGCCACACCACCCTGAATAAGCCCAACCTCGTCTGATCTCGGAAGCCAAGCAGGGTTGGGCCTGGTTAGTACTTGAATGGGAGACCGCTTGGGAATACCAGGTGCCTTAAGCTTTTTCTCTTCTCTCTACCACCTGCATGTCTTTTGTTGCAACGTCTGATCACCCTGTGACACATGAGGAAGTTGGCCATCTTCAGCTGCTGCTGCTTTGTTGGAAGACACGAAGTGATCTGAGAGTCTCAGTTTCAGCTAAAGAGAATAATCACTTCAGGGAAGAAGATGTGCCCACTACAGATCAGCCTTTCTCAGCAATTATCTGGTTACATAGAGGAACCGTATGATTCCTGTACTTATATAATGCACATTTGTCAGACACATTGTTGCTTACGGCCACACCACCCTGAACATGTCTGATCTCGGAAGCCAAGCAGGGTTGAACCTCCTTAGTACTTGGATGGGAGACTGCTTGGGAATACCAGGTGCTGTAAGCTTCTTCTCTTCTCTCTACCACCTGCATGTCTTTTGTTGCAACGTCTGATCACCCTGTGACACATGAGGAAGTTGGTCATCTTCAGCTGCTGCTGCTTTGTTGGCTGACACGAAGTGATCTGAGAGTCTCAGTTTAAGTTGCAGAGAATGATCACATCAGAGAAGATGATTTGCCCGCTACACATCAGCCTTTCTCGGCAATTATCTGGTTGCATAGAGGAACCGTATGATTCCAGTACCTATATAATGCACATTTGTCAGAGACATTGTTGCTTACGGCCACACCACCCTGAACATGCCCGACCTCGTCTGATCTCGGAAGCCAAGGAGGGTTGGGCCTGGTTAGTACTTAAATGGGAGACCGCTTGGGAATACCAGGAGCTGTAAGCTTTTTGTCTTCTCTCGACCACCTGCATGTCTTTTGTTGCAACGTCTGATCACCCTGTGACACATGACGAAGTTGGTCATCTTCAGCTGCTGCTGCTTTGTTGGCAGACACAAAGTGATCTGAGAGTCTCAGTTTCAGCTGCAGAGAATAATCACATCAGGGAAGAAGATGTGCCCATAACAAGTCAGCCTTTCTCTGCAATTATCTGGTTACATAGAGGAATTGTATGATTCCAGTACCTATATAATGCACATTTGTCACAGAAATTGTTCCTTACGGCCACACCACCCTGAATAAGCCCGACCTCGTCTGATCTCGGAAGCCAAGGAGGGTTGGGCCTGGTTAGTACTTCAATGGGAGACTGCTTGGGAATACCAGGTGCTGTAAGCTGTTTCTCTTCTCTCTACCACCTGCATGTGTTTTGTTGCAACGTCTGATCACCCTGTGACACATGAGGAAGTTGGTCATCTTCAGCTGCTGCTGCTTTGTTGGCAGACACGAAGTGATCTGAGAGTCTCAGTTTCAGCTGAAGAGAATGATCACATCAGAGAAGATGATATGCCCATTACACATCAGCCTTTCTCGGCAATTATCTGGTTACATAGAGGAATTGTATGATTCCAGTACCTATATAATGCACATTTGTCACAGAAATTGTTCCTTACGGCCACACCACCCTGAATAAGCCCGACCTCGTCTGATCTCGGAAGCCAAGGAGGGTTGGGCCTGGTTAGTACTTTAATGGGAGACTGCTTGGGAATACCAGGTTCTGTAAGAGTTTTCTCTTCTCTCTACAACCTGCATGTCTTTTGTTGCAACGTCTGATCACCCTGTGACACATGAGGAAGTTGGTCATCTTCAGCTGCTGCTGCTTTGTTGGCAGACACGAAGTGATCTGAGAGTCTCAGTTTCAGCTGCAGAGAATAATCACATCAGGGAAGAAGATGTTTCCATAACAAGTCAGCCTTTCTCTGCAATTATCTGGTTACATAGAGGAAGTGTATGATTCCAGTACCTATATAATGCACATTTGTCACAGAAATTGTTCCTTACGGCCACACCACCCTGAATAAGCCCCACCTTGTCTTATCTCGGAAGCCAAGCAGGGTTGGGTCTGGTTTGTACTTCAATGGGAGACTGCTTGGGAATACCAGGTGCTGTAAGCTGTTTCTCTTCTCTCTACCACCTGCATGTGTTTTGTTGCAACGTCTGATCACCCTGTGACACATGAGGAAGTTGGTCATCTTCAGCTGCTGCTGCTTTGTTGGCAGACATGAGGTAATCTGAGAGTCTCAGTTTCAGCTGGAGAGAATAATCACATCAGAGAAGAAGATGTGCCCACTACAAGTCAGCTTTTCTCTGCAATTATTTGGTTGCATAGAGGAACCGTATGATTCCAGTACCTAAATAATGCACATTTGTCACAGACATTGTCGCTTACGGCCAAACCACCCTGAATAAGCCCGACCTCATCTGATCTCGGAAGCCAAGCAGGTTTAGGCCTGCTTAGTACTTGATGGGAGACTGCTTGGGAATACCAGGTGCTGTAAGCTTTTTCTCTTCTCTCTACCACCTGCATGTCTTTTGTTGCAACGTCTGATCACCCTGTGACACGTGAAGAAGCTGGTCATCTTCAGCTGCTGCTGCTTTGTTGATAGACACGAGGTGATCTGAGAGTCTCAGTTTCAGCTCCAGAGAATAATCACATCAAGGAGGAAGATGAACCCACTATAAGTCAGCCTTTTTCGGCAATTATCTGGTTATACAGAGGAAGTGTATGATTCCAGTACCTATATAATGCACATTTGTCACCGATATTGTTGCTTACGGCCACACCACCCTGAATAAGCCCAACCTCGTCTGATCTCGGAAGCCAAGCAGGGTTGGGCCTCCTTAGTACTTGGATGGGAGACTGCTTGGGAATACCAGGTGCTGTAAGCTTCTTCTCTTCTCTCTACCACCTGCATGTCTTTTGTTGCAACTTCTGATCACCCTGTGACACATGAGGAAGTTGGTCATCTTCAGCTGCTGCTGCTTTGTTGGCTGACACGAAGTGATCTGAGAGTCTCAGTTTCAGTTGCAGATAATGATCACATCAGAGAAGATGATTATCTGGTTGCATAGAGGAACCGTATGATTCCAGTACCTATATAATGCACATTTGTCAGAGACATTTTTGCTTACGGCCACACCACCCTGAATAAGCCCGACCTCGTCTGATCTCGGACGCCAAGCAGGGTTGTACCTGGTTAGTACTTGGATGGGAGACAGCTTGGGAATACCAGGTGCTGTAAGCTTTTTCTCTTCTCTCTACCACCTGCATGTCTTTTGTTGCAACGTCTGATCACCCTGTGACACGTGAAGAAGTTGGTCATCTTCAGCTGCTGCTGCTTTGTTGGCTGACACGAAGTGATCTGAGAGTCTCAGTTTCAGTTGCAGATAATGATCACATCAGAGAAGATGATTTGCCCGCTACACATCAGCCTTTCTCGGCAATTATCTGGTTGCATAGAGGAACCGTATGATTCCAGTACCTATATAATGCACATTTGTCAGAGACATTGTTGCTTACGGCCACACCACCCTGAATAAGCCCGACCTCGTCTGATCTCCGACGCCAAGCAGGGTTGTACCTGGTTAGTACTTGGATAGGAGACAGCTTGGGAATACCAGGTGCTGTAAGCTTTTTCTCTTCTCTCTACCACCTGCATGTCTTTTGTTGCAACGTCTGATCACCCTGTGACACGTGAAGAAGTTGGTCATCTTCAGCTGCTGCTGCTTTGTTGATAGACACGAGGTGATCTGAGAGTCTCAGTTTCAGTTGCAGAGAATGATCACATCAGAGAAGATGATTGTCCGCTACACATCAGCCTTTCTCGGCAATTATCTGGTTGCATAGAGGAACCGTATGATTCCAGTACCTATATAATGCACATTTGTCAGAGACATTGTTGCTTACGGCCACACCACCCTGAATAAGCCCGACCTCGTCTGATCTCGGACGCCAAGCAGGGTTGTACCTGGTTAGTACTTGGATAGGAGTCAGCTTGGGAATACCAGGTGCTGTAAGCTTTTTCTCTTCTCTCTACCACCTGCATGTCTTTTGTTGCAACGTCTGATCACCCTGTGACACATGAGGAAGTTGGTCATCTTCAGCTTCTGCTGCTTTGTTGGCAGACACGAAGTGATCTGAGAGTCTCATGTTCAGCTGGAGAAAATTATCACGTCAGGGAAGAAGATGATTTGCCCGCTACACATCAGCCTTTCTCGGCAATTATCTGGTTGCATAGAGGAACCGTATGATTCCAGTACCTATATAATGCACATTTGTCAGAGACATTGTTGCTTACGGCCACACCACCCTGAATAAGCCCGACCTCGTCTGATCTCGGACGCCAAGCAGGGTTGTACCTGGTTAGTACTTGGATAGGAGACAGCTTGGGAATACCAGGTGCTGTAAGCTTTTTCTCTTCTCTCTACCACCTGCATGTCTTTTGTTGCAACGTCTGATCACCCTGTGACACGTGAAGAAGTTGGTCATCTTCAGCTGCTGCTGCTTTGTTGATAGACACGAGGTGATCTGAGAGTCTCAGTTTCAGTTGCAGAGAATGATCACATCAGAGAAGATGATTTGTCCGCTACACATCAGCCTTTCTCGGCAATTATCTGGTTGCATAGAGGAACCGTATGATTCCAGTACCTATATAATGCACATTTGTCAGAGACATTGTTGCTTACGGCCACACCACCCTGAATAAGCCCGACCTCGTCTGATCTCGGACGCCAAGCAGGGTTGTACCTGGTTAGTACTTGGATAGGAGTCAGCTTGGGAATACCAGGTGCTGTAAGCTTTTTCTCTTCTCTCTACCACCTGCATGTCTTTTGTTGCAACGTCTGATCACCCTGTGACACGTGAAGAAGTTGGTCATCTTCAGCTGCTGCTGCTTTGTTGATAGACACGAGGTGATCTGAGAGTCTCAGTTTCAGCTCCAGAGAATAATCACATCAAGGAGGAAGATGAACCCACTACAAGTCAGCCTTTTTCGGCAATTATCTGGTTATACAGAGGAAGTGTATGATTCCAGTACCTATATAATGCACATTTGTCACCGATATTGTTGCTTACGGCCACACCACCCTGAATAAGCCCGACCTCGTCTGATCTCGGAAGCCAAGCACGGTTGGGCCTGGTTAGTACTTGAATGGGAGACCGCTTGGGAATACCAGGTACCTTAAGCTTTTTCTCTTCTCTCTACCACCTGCATGTCTTTTGTTGCAACGTCTGATCACCCTGTGACACATGAGGAAGTTGGTCATCTTCAGCTTCTGCTGCTTTGTTGGCAGACACGAAGTGATCTGAGAGTCTCATGTTCAGCTGGAGAAAATTATCACGTCAGGGAAGAAGATGATTTGCCCGCTACACATCAGCCTTTCTCGGCAATTATCTGGTTGCATAGAGGAACCGTATGATTCCAGTACCTATATAATGCACATTTGTCACCGATGTTGTTGCTTATGGCCACACCACCCTGAATAAGCCCAACCTCATCTGATCTCGGAAGCCAAGCAGGGTTGGGCCTGGTTAGTACTTGAATGGGAGACCGCTTGGGAATACCAGGTGCCTTAAGCTTTTTCTCTTCTCTCTACCACCTGCATGTCTTTTGTTGCAACGTCTGATCACCCTGTGACACATGAGGAAGTTGGCCATCTTCAGCTGCTGCTGCTTTGTTGGAAGACACGAAGTGATCTGAGAGTCTCAGTTTCAGCTAAAGAGAATAATCACTTCAGGGAAGAAGATGTGCCCACTACAGATCAGCCTTTCTCAGCAATTATCTGGTTGCATAGAGGAACCGTATGATTCCACTACCTATATAATGCACATTTGTCACCGATGTTGTTGCTTATGGCCACACCACCCTGAACATGCCCGACCTCGTCTGATCTCGGAAGCCAAGCAGGGTTGAGCCTCCTTAGTACTTGGATGGGAGACAGCTTGGGAATACCAGGTGCTGTAAGCTTTTTCTCTTCTCTCTACCACCTGCATGTCTTTTGTTGCAACGTCTGATCACCCTGTGACACATGAGGAAGTTGGTCATCTTCAGCTGCTGCTGCTTTGTTGGCTGACACGAAGTGATCTGAGAGTCTCAGTTTCAGTTGCAGAGAATGATCACATCAGAGAAGATGATTTGCCCGCTACACATCAGCCTTTCTCGGCAATTATCTGGTTGCATAGAGGAACCGTAGTTGGCAGACACGAAGTGATCTGAGAGTCTCAGTTTCAGCTGCAGAGAATAATCACGTCAGGGAAGAAGATGTGCCCACTACACATCAGCCTTTCTCGGAAATGATCTGGTTGCATAGAGGAACCGTATGATTCCAGTACCTATATAATGCACATTTGTCAGAGACATTGTTGCTTACGGCCACACCACCCTGAACATGCCCGACCTCGTCTGATCTCGGAAGCCAAGGAGGGTTGGGCCTAGTTAGTACTTGGATGGAAGACCTCTTGGGAATACCAGGTGCTTTAAGCTTTTTCTCTTCTCTCTACCACCTGCATGTCTTTTGTTGCAACGTCTGATCACCCTATGACACATGAGGAAGTTGGTCATCTTCAGCAGCTGCTGCTGCTTTGTTGGCAGACACGAAGTGATCTGAGAGTCTCAGTTTCAGTTGCAGAGAATGATCACATCAGAGAAGATTATTTGCCCGCTACACATCAGCCTTTCTCGGCAATTATCTGGTTGCATAGAGGAACCGTATGATTCCAGTACCTATATAATGCACATTTGTCAGAGACATTGTTGCTTACGGCCACACCACCCTGAAGAAGCCTGACCTCGTCTGATCTCGGACGCCAAGCAGGGTTGTACCTGGTTAGTACTTGGATGGGAGACAGCTTGGGAGTACCAGGTGCTGTAAGCTTTTTCTCTTCTCTCTACCACCTGCATGTGTTTTGTTGCAACGTCTGATCACCCTGTGACACGTGAAGAAGTTGGTCATCTTCAGCTGCTGCTGCTTTGTTGATAGACACGAGGTGATCTGAGAGTCTCAGTTTCAGCTGAAGAGAATAATCACATCAAGGAGGAAGATGAGCCCACTACAAGTCAGCCTTTTTCGGCAATTATCTGGTTACACAGAGGAAGTGTATGATTCCAGTACCTATATAATGCACATTTGTCACCGATATTGTTGCTTACGGCCACACCACCCTGAATAAGCCTGACCTCGTCTGATCTCGGAAGCCGAGGAGGGTTGGGCCTGGTTAGTACTTTAATGGGAGACTGCTTGGGAATACCAGGTGCTGTAAGCGTTTTCTCTTCTCTCTACAACCTACATGTCTTTTGTTGCAACGTCTGATCACCCTGTGACACATGAGGTATTTGGTCATCTTCAGCTGCGGCTGCTTTGTTGGCAAACACGAAGTGATCTGAGAGTCTCAGTTTCAACTGAAGAGAATAATGACGTCAGGGAAGAAGATGTGCCGACTACACATCAGCCTTTCTCAGCAATTATCTGGTTACATAGAGGAACCGTATGATTCCTGTACTTATATAATGCACATTTGTCAGACACATTGTTGCTTACGGCCACACCACCCTGAACATGCCCGACCTCGTCTGATCTCGGAAGCCAAGCAGGGTTGAGCCTCCTTAGTACTTGGATGGGAGACAGCTTGGGAATACCAGGTGCTGTAAGCTTTTTCTCTTCTCTCTACCACCTGCATGTCTTTTGTTGCAACGTCTGATCACCCTGTGACACGTGAAGAAGTTAGTCATCTTCAGCTGCTGCTGCTTTGTTGATAGACACGAGGTGATCTGAGAGTCTCAGTTTCAGCTGCAGAGAATAATCACATCAAGGAGGAAGATGAACCCACTACAAGTCAGCCTTTTTCGGCAATTATCTAGTTATACAGAGGAAGTGTATGATTCCAGTACCTATATAATGCACATTTGTCACCAATATTGTTGCTTACGGCCACACCACCCTGAATAAGCCCGACCTCGTCTGATCTCGGAAGCCAAGCAGTGTTGGGCCTGGTTAGTACTTTAATGGGAGACTGCTTGGGAATACCAGGTTCTGTAAGCGTTTTCTCTTCTCTCTACAACCTGCATGTCTTTTGTTGCAACGTCTGATCACCCTGTGACACATGAGGAAGTTGGTCATCTTCAGCAGCTGCTGCTTTGTTGGCAGACACGAAGTGATCTGAGAGTCTCAGTTTCAGCTGCAGAGAATAATCACATCAGGGAAGAAGATGTTTCCATAACAAGTCAGCCTTTCTCTGCAATTATCTGGTTACATAGAGGAAGTGTATGATTCCAGTACCTATATAATGCACATTTGTCACAGAAATTGTTCCTTACGGCCACACCACCCTGAATAAGCCCGACCTCGTCTGATCTCGGAAGCCAAGGAGGGTTGGGCCTGGTTAGTACTTTAATGGGAGACTGCTTGGCAATACCAGGGGCTGTAAGCGTTTTCTCTTCTCTCTACAACCTGCATGTCTTTTGTTGCAACGTCTGATCACCCTGTGACACATGAGGAAGTTGGTCATCTTCAGCAGCTGCTGCTTTGTTGGCAGACACGAAGTGATCTGAGAGTCTCAGTTTCAGCTGCAGAGAATAATCACATCAAGGAGGAAGATGAACCCACTACAAGTCAGCCTTTCTCGGCAATTATCTGGTTTCATAGAGCAAGTGTATGATTCCAGTACCTATATAATTCACATTTGTAACAGATATTGTCGCTTACCGCCACACCACCCTGAATAAGCCCCACCTTGTCTTATCTCGGAAGCCAAGCAGGGTTGGGTCTGGTTTGTACTTCAATGGGAGACTGCTTGGGAATACCAGGTGCTGTAAGCTGTTTCTCTTCTCTCTACCACCTGCATGTGTTTTGTTGCAACGTCTGATCACCCTGTGACACATGAGGAAGTTGGTCATCTTCAGCTGCTGCTGCTTTGTTGGCAGACACGAAGTGATCTGAGAGTCTCAGTTTCAGCTGAAGAGAATGATCACATCAGAGAAGATGATATGCCCACTACACATCAGCCTTTCTCGGCAATTATCTGGTTTCATAGAGGAAGTGTATGATTCCAGTACCTATATAATTCACATTTGTAACAAATATATTTGCTTACCGCCACACCACCCTGAATAAGCCCCACCTTGTCTTATCTCGGAAGCCAAGTAGGGTTGGGCCTGGTTAGTACTTAGATGGGAGACTGCTTGGGATTACCAGGTGCTGTAAGCTTTTTGTCTTCTCTTGACCACCTGCATGTCTTTTGTTGCAACGTCTGATCACCCTGTGACACATGAGGAAGTTGGTCATCTTCAGCTCCTGCTGCTTTGTTGGCAGACATGAGGTAATCTGAGAGTCTCAGTTTCAGCTGGAGAGAATAATCACATCAGAGAAGAAGATGTGCCCACTACAGATCAGCCTTTCTCAGCAATTATCTGGTTACATAGAGGAACCGTATGATTCCTGTACTTATATAATGCACATTTGTCAGACACATTGTTGCTTACGGCCACACCACCCTGAACATGCCCGACCTCGTCTGATCTCGGAAGCCAAGCAGGGTTGAGCCTCCTTAGTACTTGGATGGGAGACAGCTTGGGAATACCAGGTGCTGTAAGCTTTTTCTCTTCTCTCTACCACCTGCATGTCTTTTGTTGCAACGTCTGATCACCCTGTGACACATGAGGAAGTTGGTCATCTTCAGCAGCTGCTGCTGCTTTGTTGGCAGACACGAAGTGATCTGAGAGTCTCAGTTTCAGTTGCAGAGAATGATCACATCAGATAAGATTATTTGCCCGCTACACATCAGCCTTTCTCGGCAATTATCTGGTTGCATAGAGGAACCGTATGATTCCAGTACCTATATAATGCACATTTGTCAGAGACATTGTTGCTTACGGCCACACCACCCTGAAGAAGCCTGACCTCGTCTGATCTCGGACGCCAAGCAGGGTTGTACCTGGTTAGTACTTGGATGGGAGACAGCTTGGGAGTACCAGGTGCTGTAAGCTTTTTCTCTTCTCTCTACCACCTGCATGTGTTTTGTTGCAACGTCTGATCACCCTGTGACACATGAGGAAGTTGGTCATCTTCAGCTGTTGCTGCTTTGTTGGAAGACACGAAGTGATCTGAGAGTCTCAGTTTCAGCTGAAGAGAATAATCACGTCAGGGAAGAAGATGTGCCCACTACACATCAGCCTTTCTCAGCAATTATCTGGTTACATAGAGGAACCGTATGATTCCTGTACTTATATAATGCACATTTGTCACAGACATTGTTGCTTACGGCCACACCACCCTGAATATGCCTGACCTCGTCTGATCTCGGAAGCCAAGCAGAGTTGGGCCTGGTTAGTACTTGGGTGGGAGACCGCTTGAAAATACCAGGTGCTGTAAGCTTTTTCTCTTCTCTCTACCACCTGCATGTCTTTTTTTGCAACGTCTGATCACCCTGTGACACATGAGGAAGTTGGTCATCTTCAGCTGCTGCTGCTTTGTTGGCAGACACAGAGTGATCTGAGAGTCTCAGTTTCAGCTGCAGAGAATAATCACATCAGGGAAGAATATGTGCCCACTACAAGTCAGCCTTTCTCGGCAATTATCTGGTTTCATAGAGGAAGTGTATGATTCCAGTACCTATATAATGCACATTTGTCACAGAAATTGTTCCTTACGGCCACACCACCCTGAATAAGCCTGACCTCGTCTGATCTCGGAAGCCGAGGAGGGTTGGGCCTGGTTAGTACTTTAATGGGAGACTGCTTGGGAATACCAGGTGCTGTAAGCGTTTTCTCTTCTCTCTACAACCTACATGTCTTTTGTTGCAACGTCTGATCACCCTGTGACACATGAGGTATTTGGTCATCTTCAGCTGCGGCTGCTTTGTTGGCAAACACAAAGTGATCTGAGAGTCTCAGTTTCAGCTGAAGAGAATGATCACGTCAGGGAACAAGATGTGCCCACTACACATCAGCCTTTCTCTGCAATTATCTGGTTGCATAGAGGAACCGTATGATTCCAGTACCTATATAATGCACATTTTTCAGAGATATTGTTGCTTACGGCCACACCACCCTGAACATCCCCTTCCTCGTCTGATCTCGGAAGCCAAGCACAGTTGGGCCTGGTTTGTACTTGGATGGAAGACCTCTTGGGAATACCAGGTGCTTTAAGCTTTTTCTCTTCTCTCAACCACCTGCATGTCTTTTGTTGCAATGTCTGATCACCCTGTGACACATGAGGAAGTTGGTCATCTTCAGCTGCTGCTGCTTTGTTGGCAGACACGAAGTGATCTGAGAGTCTCATTTTCAGCTGGAGAGAATTATCACGTCAGGGAACAAGATATGCCCGCTACATATCAGCCTTTCTCTGCAAATATCTGGTTACATAGAGGAACCATATGATTTGATTACCTATATAATGCGCATTTGTCACAGAGATTGTTGCTTACGGCCAAACCACCCTGAATATGTCCAACCTCGTCTGATCTCGGAAGCCAAGGAGGGTTGGGCCTGGTTAGTACTTTGATGGGAGACCGCTTGGGAATACCAGGTGCTGTAAGCTTTTTCTCTTCTCTCTACCACCTGCATGTCTTTTGTTGCAACGTCTGATCACCCTGTGACACATGAGGAAGTTGGTCATCTTCAGCTTCTGCTGCTTTGTTGGCAGACACGAAGTGATCTGAGAGTCTCAGTTTCAGTTGCAGAGAATGATCACATCAGAGAAGATGATTTACCCGCTACACATCAGCCTTTCTCGGCAATTATCTGGTTGCATAGAAGAACCGTATGATTCCAGTACCTATATAATGCACATTTGTCAGAGACATTGTTGCTTACGGCCACACAACCCTGAACATGCCCGACCTCGTCTGATCTCGGAAGCCAAGCACAGTTGGGCCTGGTTTGTACTTGGATGGAAGACCTCTTGGGAATAGGAGGTGCTGTAAGCTTTTTCTCTTCTCTCTACCACCTGCATGTCTTTTGTTGCAACGTCTGATCACCCTGTGACACATGAGGAAGTTGGTCATCTTCAGCTTCTGCTGCTTTGTTGGCAGACACAAAGTGATCTGAGAGTCTCAGTTTCAGCTCGAGAGAATAATCACGTCAGGGAAGAAGATGTGCCCACTACTTATCAGCTTTTCTCGGCAATTATCTGGTTACATAGAGGAACTGTATGATTCCAGTACCTTTATAATGCACATTTGTCACAGTTATGGTTGCTTACCGCCACACCACCCTGAATATGCCCGACCACGTCTGATCTCGGAAGCCAAGCAGGTTTGGGCCTGGTTTGTACTTGGATGGTAGACTCTCTGGGAATGCCAGGTGCTGTAAGCTTTTTCTCTTCTCTCTACCACCTGCATGTCTTTTGTTGCAACGTCTGATCACCCTGTGACACATGAGGAAGTTGGTCATCTTCAGCTACTGCTGCTTTGTTGGCAGACACAAAGTGATCTGAGAGTCTCAGTTTCAGCTGCAGAGAATAATCACGTCAGGGAAGAAGATGTGCCCACTACACATCAGCCTTTCTCGGAAATGATCTGGTTGCATAGAGGAACCGTATGATTCCAGTACCTATATAATGCACATTTGTCAGAGACATTGTTGCTTACGGCCACACCACCCTGAACATGCTCGACCTCGTCTGATCTCGGAAGCCAAGGAGGTTTGGGCCTGGTTAGTACTTGGATAGGAGACCTCTTGGGAATACCAGGTGTGGTAAGCTTTTTCTCTTCTCTCTACCACCTGCATGTCTTTTGTTGCAACGTCTGATCACCCTGTGACACATGAGGAAGTTGGTCATCTTCAGCAGCTGCTGCTGCTTTGTTGGCAGACACGAAGTGATCTGAGAGTCTCAGTTTAAGTTGCAGAGAATGATCACATCAGGGAAGAAGATATGCCCATAACAAGTGAGCCTTTCTCGGAAATTATCTGGTTACATAGAGGAAGTGTATGATTCCAGTACTTATATAATGCACATTTGTCACAGTTATTGTTGCTTACGGCCACACCACCCTGAATATACCCGACCTCGTCTGATCTCGGAAGCCAAGCACGTTTGAGCCTGGTTAGTACTTGGATGGTAGACTGCTTGGGAATACCAGGTGCTGTAAGCGTTTTCTCTTCTCTCTACAACCTGCATGTCTTTTGTTGCAACGTCTGATCACCCTGTGACACATGAGGAAGTTGGTGATCTTCAGCTGCTGCTGCTTTGTTGGCAGACACCAAGTGATCTGAGAGTCTCAGTTTCAGCTGCAGAGAATAATCACATCAGGGAAGAAGATGTGCCCATAACAAGTCAGCCTTTCTCTGCAATTATCTGGTTACATAGAGGAAGTGTATGATTCCAGTACCTATATAATGCACATTTGTCACAGAAATTGTTCCTTACGGCCACACCACCCTGAATATGCCCGACCTCGTCTGATCTCGGAAGCCAAGGAGGGTTGGGCCTGGTTAGTACTTTAATGGGAGACTGCTTGGGAATACCAGGTGCTGTAAGCGTTTTCTCTTCTCTCAACAACCTGCATGTCTTTTGTTGCAACGTCTGATCTCCCTGTGACACATGAGGAAGTTGGTCATCTTCAGCTGCTGCTGCTTTGTTGGCAGACACGAAGTGATCTGAGAGTCTCAGTTTCAGCTGAAGAGAATAATCACGTCAGGGAAGAAGATGTGCCCACTACACATCAGCCTTTCTCAGCAATTATCTGGTTACATAGAGGAACCGTATGATTCCTGTACTTATATAATGCACATTTGTCACAGACATTGTTGCTTACGGCCACACCACCCTCAATATGCCTGACCTCGTCTGATCTCGGAAGCCAAGAAGAGTTGGGCCTGGTTAGTACTTTGGTGGGAGACCGCTTTAAAATACCAGGTGCTGTAAGCTTTTTCTCTTCTCTCTACAACCTGCATGTCTTTTTTTGCAACGTCTGATCACCCTGTGACACATGAGGAAGTTGGTCATCTTCAGCTGCTGCTGCTTTGTTGGCAGACACAAAGTGATCTGAGAGTCTCAGTTTCAGCTGCAGAGAATAATCACGTCAGGGAAGAAGATGTGCCCACTACACATCAGCCTTTCTCGGAAATGATCTGGTTGCATAGAGGAACCGTATGATTCCAGTACCTATATAATGCACATTTGTCAGAGACATTGTTGCTTACGGCCACACCACCCTGAACATGCTCGACCTCGTCTGATCTCGGAAGCCAAGGAGGTTTGGGCCTGGTTAGTACTTGGATAGGAGACCTCTTGGGAATACCAGGTGTGGTAAGCTTTTTCTCTTCTCTCTACCACCTGCATGTCTTTTGTTGCAACGTCTGATCACCCTGTGACACATGAGGAAGTTGGTCATCTTCAGCAGCTGCTGCTGCTTTGTTGGCAGACACGAAGTGATCTGAGAGTCTCAGTTTAAGTTGCAGAGAATGATCACATCAGGGAAGAAGATATGCCCATAACAAGTGAGCCTTTCTCGGAAATTATCTGGTTACATAGAGGAAGTGTATGATTCCAGTACTTATATAATGCACATTTGTCACAGTTATTGTTGCTTACGGCCACACCACCCTGAATATACCCGACCTCGTCTGATCTCGGAAGCCAAGCACGTTTGAGCCTGGTTAGTACTTGGATGGTAGACTGCTTGGGAATACCAGGTGCTGTAAGCGTTTTCTCTTCTCTCTACAACCTGCATGTCTTTTGTTGCAACGTCTGATCACCCTGTGACACATGAGGAAGTTGGTGATCTTCAGCTGCTGCTGCTTTGTTGGCAGACACCAAGTGATCTGAGAGTCTCAGTTTCAGCTGCAGAGAATAATCACATCAGGGAAGAAGATGTGCCCATAACAAGTCAGCCTTTCTCTGCAATTATCTGGTTACATAGAGGAAGTGTATGATTCCAGTACCTATATAATGCACATTTGTCACAGAAATTGTTCCTTACGGCCACACCACCCTGAATATGCCCGACCTCGTCTGATCTCGGAAGCCAAGGAGGGTTGGGCCTGGTTAGTACTTTAATGGGAGACTGCTTGGGAATACCAGGTGCTGTAAGCGTTTTCTCTTCTCTCAACAACCTGCATGTCTTTTGTTGCAACGTCTGATCTCCCTGTGACACATGAGGAAGTTGGTCATCTTCAGCTGCTGCTGCTTTGTTGGCAGACACGAAGTGATCTGAGAGTCTCAGTTTCAGCTGAAGAGAATAATCACGTCAGGGAAGAAGATGTGCCCACTACACATCAGCCTTTCTCAGCAATTATCTGGTTACATAGAGGAACCGTATGATTCCTGTACTTATATAATGCACATTTGTCACAGACATTGTTGCTTACGGCCACACCACCCTCAATATGCCTGACCTCGTCTGATCTCGGAAGCCAAGAAGAGTTGGGCCTGGTTAGTACTTTGGTGGGAGACCGCTTGAAAATACCAGGTGCTGTAAGCTTTTTCTCTTCTCTCTACCACCTGCATGTCTTTTTTTGCAACGTCTGATCACCCTGTGACACATGAGGAAGTTGGTCATCTTCAGCTGCTGCTGCTTTGTTGGCAGACACAGAGTGATCTGAGAGTCTCAGTTTCAGTTGCAGAGAATAATCACATCAGGGAAGAATATGTGCCCACTACAAGTCAGCCTTTCTCGGCAATTATCTGGTTTCATAGAGGAAGTGTATGATTCCAGTACCTATATAATGCACATGTGTCACAGAAATTGTTCCTTACGGCCACACCACCCTGAATAAGCCTGACCTCGTCTGATCTCGGAAGCCAAGGAGGGTTGGGCCTGGTTAGTACTTTAATGGGAGACTGCTTGGGAATACCAGGTGCTGTAAGCGTTTTCTCTTCTCTCTACAACCTGCATGTCTTTTGTTGCAACGTCTGATCACCCTGTGACACATGAGGAAGTTGGCCATCTTCAGCTGCTGCTGCTTTGTTGGAAGACACGAAGTGATCTGAGAGTCTCAGTTTCAGCTGAAGAGAATAATCACGTCAGGGAAGAAGATGTGCCCACTACACATCAGCCTTTCTCAGCAATTATCTGGTTACATAGAGGAACCGTATGATTCCTGTACCTATATAATGCACATTTGTCACAGACATTGTTACTTACGGCCACACCACCCTGAATTTGCCTGACCTCGTCTGATCTCGGAAGCCAAGCAGTGTTGGGCCTGCTTAGTACTTGGGTGGGAGACCTTTTGGGAATACCAGGTGCTGTAAGGTTTTTCTCTTCTCTCTACCACCTGCATGTGTTTTGTTGCAACGTCTGATCACCCTGTGACACATGAGGTATTTGGTCATCTTCAGCTGCGGCTGCTTTGTTGGCAAACACGAAGTGATCTGAGAGTCTCAGTTTCAGCTGAAGAGAATGATCACGTCAGGGAACAAGATGTGCCCACTACACATCAGTCTTTCTCTGCAATTATCTGGTTGCATAGAGGAACCGTATGATTCCAGTACCTATATAATGCACATTTTTCAGAGATATTGTTGCTTACGGCCACACCACCCTGAACATGCCCGCCCTCGTCTGATCTCGGAAGCCAAGCACAGTTGGGCCTGGTTTGTACTTGGATGGAAGACCTTTTGGGAATACCAGGTGCTTTAAGCTTTTTCTCTGCTCTCTACCACCTGCATGTCTTTTGTTGCAACGTCTGATCACCCTATGACACATGAGGAAGTTGGTCATCTTCAGCAGCTGCTGCTGCTTTGTTGGCAGACACGAAGTGATCTGAGAGTCTCAGTTTCAGTTGCAGAGAATGATCACATCAGAGAAGATGATTTGCCCGCTACACATCAGCCTTTCTCGGCAATTATCTGGTTGCATAGAGGAACCGTATGATTCCAGTACCTATATAATGCACATTTGTCAGAGACATTGTTGCTTACGGCCACACCACCCTGAAGAAGCCTGACCTCGTCTGATCTCGGACGCCAAGCAGGGTTGTACCTGGTTAGTACTTGGATGGGAGACAGCTTGGGAGTACCAGGTGCTGTAAGCTTTTTCTCTTCTCTCTACCACCTGCATGTGTTTTGTTGCAACGTCTGATCACCCTGTGACACATGAGGAAGTTGGTCATCTTCAGCTGTTGCTGCTTTGTTGGAAGACACGAAGTGATCTGAGAGTCTCAGTTTCAGCTGAAGAGAATAATCACGTCAGGGAAGAAGATGTGCCCACTACACATCAGCCTTTCTCAGCAATTATCTGGTTACATAGAGGAACCGTATGATTCCTGTACTTATATAATGCACATTTGTCACAGACATTGTTGCTTACGGCCACACCACCCTGAATATGCCTGACCTCGTCTGATCTCGGAAGCCAAGCAGAGTTGGGCCTGGTTAGTACTTGGGTGGGAGACCGCTTGAAAATACCAGGTGCTGTAAGCTTTTTCTCTTCTCTCTACCACCTGCATGTCTTTTTTTGCAACGTCTGATCACCCTGTGACACATGAGGAAGTTGGTCATCTTCAGCTGCTGCTGCTTTGTTGGCAGACACAGAGTGATCTGAGAGTCTCAGTTTCAGCTGCAGAGAATAATCACATCAGGGAAGAATATGTGCCCACTACAAGTCAGCCTTTCTCGGCAATTATCTGGTTTCATAGAGGAAGTGTATGATTCCAGTACCTATATAATGCACATTTGTCACAGAAATTGTTCCTTACGGCCACACCACCCTGAATAAGCCTGACCTCGTCTGATCTCGGAAGCCGAGGAGGGTTGGGCCTGGTTAGTACTTTAATGGGAGACTGCTTGGGAATACCAGGTGCTGTAAGCGTTTTCTCTTCTCTCTACAACCTACATGTCTTTTGTTGCAACGTCTGATCACCCTGTGACACATGAGGTATTTGGTCATCTTCAGCTGCGGCTGCTTTGTTGGCAAACACAAAGTGATCTGAGAGTCTCAGTTTCAGCTGAAGAGAATGATCACGTCAGGGAACAAGATGTGCCCACTACACATCAGCCTTTCTCTGCAATTATCTGGTTGCATAGAGGAACCGTATGATTCCAGTACCTATATAATGCACATTTTTCAGAGATATTGTTGCTTACGGCCACACCACCCTGAACATCCCCTTCCTCGTCTGATCTCGGAAGCCAAGCACAGTTGGGCCTGGTTTGTACTTGGATGGAAGACCTCTTGGGAATACCAGGTGCTTTAAGCTTTTTCTCTTCTCTCAACCACCTGCATGTCTTTTGTTGCAATGTCTGATCACCCTGTGACACATGAGGAAGTTGGTCATCTTCAGCTGCTGCTGCTTTGTTGGCAGACACGAAGTGATCTGAGAGTCTCATTTTCAGCTGGAGAGAATTATCACGTCAGGGAACAAGATATGCCCGCTACATATCAGCCTTTCTCTGCAAATATCTGGTTACATAGAGGAACCATATGATTTGATTACCTATATAATGCGCATTTGTCACAGAGATTGTTGCTTACGGCCAAACCACCCTGAATATGTCCAACCTCGTCTGATCTCGGAAGCCAAGGAGGGTTGGGCCTGGTTAGTACTTTGATGGGAGACCGCTTGGGAATACCAGGTGCTGTAAGCTTTTTCTCTTCTCTCTACCACCTGCATGTCTTTTGTTGCAACGTCTGATCACCCTGTGACACATGAGGAAGTTGGTCATCTTCAGCTTCTGCTGCTTTGTTGGCAGACACGAAGTGATCTGAGAGTCTCAGTTTCAGTTGCAGAGAATGATCACATCAGAGAAGATGATTTACCCGCTACACATCAGCCTTTCTCGGCAATTATCTGGTTGCATAGAAGAACCGTATGATTCCAGTACCTATATAATGCACATTTGTCAGAGACATTGTTGCTTACGGCCACACAACCCTGAACATGCCCGACCTCGTCTGATCTCGGAAGCCAAGCACAGTTGGGCCTGGTTTGTACTTGGATGGAAGACCTCTTGGGAATACGAGGTGCTGTAAGCTTTTTCTCTTCTCTCTACCACCTGCATGTCTTTTGTTGCAACGTCTGATCACCCTGTGACACATGAGGAAGTTGGTCATCTTCAGCTTCTGCTGCTTTGTTGGCAGACACAAAGTGATCTGAGAGTCTCAGTTTCAGCTCGAGAGAATAATCACGTCAGGGAAGAAGATGTGCCCACTACTTATCAGCTTTTCTCGGCAATTATCTGGTTACATAGAGGAACTGTATGATTCCAGTACCTTTATAATGCACATTTGTCACAGTTATGGTTGCTTACCGCCACACCACCCTGAATATGCCCGACCACGTCTGATCTCGGAAGCCAAGCAGGTTTGGGCCTGGTTTGTACTTGGATGGTAGACTCTCTGGGAATGCCAGGTGCTGTAAGCTTTTTCTCTTCTCTCTACCACCTGCATGTCTTTTGTTGCAACGTCTGATCACCCTGTGACACATGAGGAAGTTGGTCATCTTCAGCTACTGCTGCTTTGTTGGCAGACACAAAGTGATCTGAGAGTCTCAGTTTCAGCTGCAGAGAATAATCACGTCAGGGAAGAAGATGTGCCCACTACACATCAGCCTTTCTCGGAAATGATCTGGTTGCATAGAGGAACCGTATGATTCCAGTACCTATATAATGCACATTTGTCAGAGACATTGTTGCTTACGGCCACACCACCCTGAACATGCTCGACCTCGTCTGATCTCGGAAGCCAAGGAGGTTTGGGCCTGGTTAGTACTTGGATAGGAGACCTCTTGGGAATACCAGGTGTGGTAAGCTTTTTCTCTTCTCTCTACCACCTGCATGTCTTTTGTTGCAACGTCTGATCACCCTGTGACACATGAGGAAGTTGGTCATCTTCAGCAGCTGCTGCTGCTTTGTTGGCAGACACGAAGTGATCTGAGAGTCTCAGTTTAAGTTGCAGAGAATGATCACATCAGGGAAGAAGATATGCCCATAACAAGTGAGCCTTTCTCGGAAATTATCTGGTTACATAGAGGAAGTGTATGATTCCAGTACTTATATAATGCACATTTGTCACAGTTATTGTTGCTTACGGCCACACCACCCTGAATATACCCGACCTCGTCTGATCTCGGAAGCCAAGCACGTTTGAGCCTGGTTAGTACTTGGATGGTAGACTGCTTGGGAATACCAGGTGCTGTAAGCGTTTTCTCTTCTCTCTACAACCTGCATGTCTTTTGTTGCAACGTCTGATCACCCTGTGACACATGAGGAAGTTGGTGATCTTCAGCTGCTGCTGCTTTGTTGGCAGACACGAAGTGATCTGAGAGTCTCAGTTTCAGCTGCAGAGAATAATCACATCAGGGAAGAAGATGTGCCCATAACAAGTCAGCCTTTCTCTGCAATTATCTGGTTACATAGAGGAACCGTATGATTCCTGTACTTATATAATGCACATTTGTCAGACACATTGTTGCTTACGGCCACACCACCCTGAACATGCCTGATCTCGTAAGCCAAGCAGGGTTGAGCCTCCTTAGTACTTGGATGGGAGACTGCTTGGGAATACCAGGTGCTGTAAGCTTTTTCTCTTCTCTCTACCACCTGCATGTCTTTTGTTGCAACGTCTGATCACCCTGTGACACATGAGGAAGTTGGTCATCTTCAGCTGCTGCTGCTTTGTTGGCTGACACGAAGTGATCTGAGAGTCTCAGTTTAAGTTGCAGAGAATGATCACATCAGAGAAGATGATTTGCCCGCTACACATCAGCCTTTCTCGGCAATTATCTGGTTGCATAGAGGAACCGTATGATTCCAGTACCTATATAATGCACATTTGTCAGAGACATTGTTGCTTACGGCCACACCACCCTGAATAAGCCCGACCTCGTCTGATCTCGGACGCCAAGCAGGATTGTACCTGGTTAGTACTTGGATGGGAGACAGCTTGGGAATACCAGGTGCTGTAAGCTTTTTCTCTTCTCTCTACCACCTGCATGTCTTTTGTTGCAACGTCTGATCACCCTGTGACACGTGAAGAAGTTAGTCATCTTCAGCTGCTGCTGCTTTGTTGATAGACACGAGGTGATCTGAGAGTCTCAGTTTCAGCTGCAGAGAATAATCACATCAAGGAGGAAGATGAACCCACTACAAGTCAGCCTTTTTCGGCAATTATCTGGTTATACAGAGGAAGTGTATGATTCCAGTACCTATATAATGCACAATTGTCACCGATATTTTTGCTTACGGCCACACCACCCTGAATAAGCCCGACCTCGTCTGATCTCGGAAGCCAAGCACGGTTGGGCCTGGTTAGTACTTGAATGGGAGACCGCTTGGGAATACCAGGTACCTTAAGCTTTTTCTCTTCTCTCTACCACCTGCATGTCTTTTATTGCAACGTCTGATCACCCTGTGACACATGAGGAAGATGGTCATCTTCAGCTTCTGCTGCTTTGTTGGCAGACACGAAGTGATCTGAGAGTCTCATGTTCAGCTGGAGAAAATTATCACGTCAGGGAAGAAGATGTGCCCACTACAGATCAGCCTTTCTCAGCAATTATCTGGTTACATAGAGGAACCGTATGATTCCTGTACTTATATAATGCACATTTGTCAGACACATTGTTGCTTACGGCCACACCACCCTGAACATGCCTGATCTCGTAAGCCAAGCAGGGTTGAGCCTCCTTAGTACTTGGATGGGAGACCGCTTGGGAATACCAGGTGCTGTAAGCTTTTTCTCTTCTCTCTACCACCTGCATGTCTTTTGTTGCAACGTCTGATCACCCTGTGACACATGAGGAAGTTGGTCATCTTCAGCTGCTGCTGCTTTGTTGGCTGACACGAAGTGATCTGAGAGTCTCAGTTTAAGTTGCAGAGAATGATCACATCAGAGAAGATGATTTGCCCGCTACACATCAGCCTTTCTCGGCAATTATCTGGTTGCATAGAGGAACCGTATGATTCCAGTACCTATATAATGCACATTTGTCAGAGACATTGTTGCTTACGGCCACACCACCCTGAATAAGCCCGACCTCATCTGATCTCGGACGCCAAGCAGGGTTGTACCTGGTTAGTACTTGGATGGGACACAGCTTGGGAATACCAGGCGCTGTAAGCTTTTTCTCTTCTCTCTACCACCTGCATGTCTTTTGTTGCAACGTCTGATCACCCTGTGACACGTGAAGAAGTTAGTCATCTTCAGCTGCTGCTGCTTTGTTGATAGACACGAGGTGATCTGAGAGTCTCAGTTTCAGCTGCAGAGAATAATCACATCAAGGAGGAAGATGAACCCACTACAAGTCAGCCTTTTTCGGCAATTATCTGGTTATACAGAGGAAGTGTATGATTCCAGTACCTATATAATGCACATTTTTCACCAATATTATTGCTTATGGCCACACCACCCTGAATAAGCCCAACCTCGTCTGATCTCGGAAGCCAAGCAGGGTTGGGCCTGGTTAGTACTTGAATGGGAGACTGCTTGGGAATACCAGGTGCCTTAAGCTTTTTCTCTTCTCTCTACCACCTGCATGTCTTTTGTTGCAACGTCTGATCACCCTGTGACACATGAGGAAGTTGGTCATCTTCATTTTCTGCTGCTTTGTTGGCAGACACGAAGTGATCTGAGAGTCTCAGTTTCAGCTGAAGAGAATAATCACATCAAGGAGGAAGATGAACCCACTACAAGTCAGCCTTTTTCGGCAATTATCTGGTTACACAGAGGAAGTGTATGATTCCAGTACCTATATAATGCACAATTGTCACCGATATTTTTGCTTACGGCCACACCACCCTGAATAAGCCCGACCTCGTCTGATCTCGGAAGCCAAGCACGGTTGGGCCTGGTTAGTACTTGAATGGGAGACCGCTTGGGAATACCAGGTACCTTAAGCTTTTTCTCTTCTCTCTACCACCTGCATGTCTTTTGTTGCAACGTCTGATCACCCTGTGACACATGAGGAAGTTGGTCATCTTCAGCTTCTGCTGCTTTGTTGGCAGACACGAAGTGATCTGAGAGTCTCATGTTCAGCTGGAGAAAATTATCACGTCAGGGAAGAAGATGTGCCCACTACAGATCAGCCTTTCTCAGCAATTATCTGGTTACATAGAGGAACCGTATGATTCCTGTACTTATATAATGCACATTTGTCAGACACATTGTTGCTTACGGCCACAAAACCCTGAACATGCCTGATCTCGTAAGCCAAGCAGGGTTGAGCCTCCTTAGTACTTGGATGGGAGACTGCTTGGGAATACCAGGTGCTGTAAGCTTTTTCTCTTCTCTCTACCACCTGCATGTCTTTTGTTGCAACGTCTGATCACCCTGTGACACATGAGGAAGTTGGTCATCTTCAGCTGCTGCTGCTTTGTTGGCTGACACGAAGTGATCTGAGAGTCTCAGTTTAAGTTGCAGAGAATGATCACATCAGAGAAGATGATTTGCCCGCTACACATCAGCCTTTCTCGGCAATTATCTGGTTGCATAGAGGAACCGTATGATTCCTGTACCTATATAATGCACATTTGTCAGAGACATTGTTGCTTACGGCCACACCACCCTGAACATGCCCGACCTCGTCTGATCTCGGAAGCCAAGGAGGGTTGGGCCTGGTTAGTACTTAAATGGGAGACCGCTTGGGAATACCAGGAGCTGTAAGCTTTTTGTCTTCTCTCGACCACCTGCATGTCTTTTGTTGCAACGTCTGATCACCCTGTGACACATGACGAAGTTGGTCATCTTCAGCTGCTGCTGCTTTGTTGGCAGACACGAAGTGATCTGAGAGTCTCAGTTTCAGCTGCAGAGAATAATCACATCAGGGAAGAAGATGTGCCCATAACAAGTCAGCCTTTCTCTGCAATTATCTGGTTACATAGAGGAATTGTATGATTCCAGTACCTATATAATGCACATTTGTCACAGAAATTGTTCCTTACGGCCACACCACCCTGAATAAGCCCGACCTCGTCTGATCTCGGAAGCCAAGGAGGGTTGGGCCTGGTTAGTACTTTAATGGGAGACTGCTTGGGAATACCAGGTTCTGTAAGCGTTTTCTCTTCTCTCTACAACCTGCATGTCTTTTGTTGCAACGTCTGATCACCCTGTGACACATGAGGAAGTTGGTCATCTTCAGCTGCTGCTGCTTTGTTGGCAGACACGAAGTGATCTGAGAGTCTCAGTTTCAGCTGCAGAGAATAATCACATCAGGGAAGAAGATGTTTCCATAACAAGTCAGCCTTTCTCTGCAATTATCTGGTTACATAGAGGAAGTGTATGATTCCAGTACCTATATAATGCACATTTGTCACAGAAATTGTTCCTTACGGCCACACCACCCTGAATAAGCCCGACCTCGTCTGATCTTGGAAGCCAAGGAGGGTTGGGCCTGGTTAGTACTTTAATGGGAGACTGCTTGGGAATACCAGGTGCTGTAAGCGTTTTCTCTTCTCTCTACAACCTGCATGTCTTTTGTTGCAACGTCTGATCACCCTGTGACACATGAGGAAGTTGGTCATCTTCAGCAGCTGCTGCTTTGTTGGCAGACACGAAGTGATCTGAGAGTCTCAGTTTCAGCTGAAGAGAATGATCACATCAGAGAAGATGATATGCCCACTACTCATCAGCCTTTCTCGGCAATTATCTGGTTTCATAGAGCAAGTGTATGATTCCAGTACCTATATAATTCACATTTGTAACAGATATTGTCGCTTACCGCCACACCACCCTGAATAAGCCCCACCTTGTCTTATCTCGGAAGCCAAGCAGGGTTGGGTCTGGTTTGTACTTCAATGGGAGACTGCTTGGGAATACCAGGTGCTGTAAGCTGTTTCTCTTCTCTCTACCACCTGCATGTGTTTTGTTGCAACGTCTGATCACCCTGTGACACATGAGGAAGTTGGTCATCTTCAGCTGCTGCTGCTTTGTTGGCAGACACGAAGTGATCTAAGAGTCTCAGTTTCAGCTGAAGAGAATGATCACATCAGAGAAGATGATATGCCCACTACACATCAGCCTTTCTCGGCAATTATCTGGTTTCATAGAGGAAGTGTATGATTCCAGTACCTATATAATTCACATTTGTAACAAATATATTTGCTTACCGCCACACCACCCTGAATAAGCCCCACCTTGTCTTATCTCGGAAGCCAAGTAGGGTTGGGCCTGGTTAGTACTTAGATGGGAGACTGCTTGGGATTACCAGGTGCTGTAAGCTTTTTGTCTTCTCTCGACCACCTGCATGTCTTTTGTTGCAACGTCTGATCACCCTGTGACACATGAGGAAGTTGGTCATCTTCAGCTCCTGCTGCTTTGTTGGCAGACATGAGGTAATCTGAGAGTCTCAGTTTCAGCTGGAGAGAATAATCACATCAGAGAAGAAGATGTGCCCACTACAAGTCAGCTTTTCTCTGCAATTATTTGGTTGCATAGAGGAACCGTATGATTCCAGTACCTATATAATGCACATTTGTCACAGACATTGTCGCTTACGGCCAAACCACCCTGAATAAGCCCGACCTCGTCTGATCTCGGAAGCCAAGCAGGTTTAGGCCTGCTTAGTACTTGATGGGAGACTGCTTGGGAATACCAGGTGCTGTAAGCTTTTTCTCTTCTCTCTACCACCTACATGTCTTTTGTTGCAACGTCTGATCACCCTGTGACACGTGAAGAAGCTGGTCATCTTCAGCTGCTGCTGCTTTGTTGATAGACACGAGGTGATCTGAGAGTCTCAGTTTCAGCTCCAGAGAATAATCACATCAAGGAGGAAGATGAACCCACTATAAGTCAGCCTTTCTCGGCAATTATCTGGTTATACAGAGGAAGTGTATGATTCCAGTACCTATATAATGCACATTTGTCACCGATATTGTTGCTTACGGCCACACCACCCTGAATAAGCCCGACCTCGTCTGATCTCGGAAGCCAAGCAGGGTTGGGCCTCCTTAGTACTTGGATGGGAGACAGCTTGGGAATACCAGGTGCTGTAAGCTTTATCTCTTCTCTCTACCACCTGCATGTCTTTTGTTGCAACGTCTGATCACCCTGTGACACGTGAAGAAGTTGGTCATCTTCAGCTGCTGCTGCTTTGTTGGCTGACACGAAGTGATCTGAGAGTCTCAGTTTCAGTTGCAGATAATGATCACATCAGAGAAGATGATTTGCCCGCTACACATCAGCCTTTCTCGGCAATTATCTGGTTGCATAGAGGAACCGTATGATTCCATTACCTATATAATGCACATTTGTCAGAGACATTGTTGCTTACGGCCACACCACCCTGAATAAGCCCGACCTCGTCTGATCTCGGACGCCAAGCAGGGTTGTACCTGGTTAGTACTTGGATGGGAGACAGCTTGGGAATACCAGTTGCTGTACGCTTTTTCTCTTCTCTCTACCACCTGCATGTCTTTTGTTGCAACGTCTGATCACCCTGTGACACGTGAAGAAGTTAGTCATCTTCAGCTGCTGCTGCTTTGTTGATAGACACGAGGTGATCTGAGAGTCTCAGTTTCAGCTCCAGAGAATAATCACATCAAGGAGGAAGATGAACCCACTACAAGTCAGCCTTTTTCGGCAATTATCTGGTTATACAGAGGAAGTGTATGATTCCAGTACCTATATAATGCACATTTGTCACCGATATTGTTGCTTACGGCCACACCACCCTGAATAAGCCCGACCTCGTCTGATCTCGGAAGCCAAGCACGGTTGGGCCTGGTTAGTACTTGAATGGGAGACCGCTTGGGAATACCAGGTACCTTAAGCTTTTTCTCTTCTCTCTACCACCTGCATGTCTTTTGTTGCAACGTCTGATCACCCTGTGACACATGAGGAAGTTGGTCATCTTCAGCTTCTGCTGCTTTGTTGGCAGACACGAAGTGATCTGAGAGTCTCATGTTCAGCTGGAGAAAATTATCACGTCAGGGAAGAAGATGATTTGCCCGCTACACATCAGCCTTTCTCGGCAATTATCTGGTTGCATAGAGGAACCGTATGATTCCAGTACCTATATAATGCACATTTGTCAGAGACATTGTTGCTTACGGCCACACCACCCTGAATAAGCCCAACCTCGTCTGATCTCGGAAGCCAAGCAGGGTTGTACCTGGTTAGTACTTGGATAGGAGACAGCTTGGGAATACCAGGTGCTGTAAGCTTTTTCTCTTCTCTCTACCACCTGCATGTCTTTTGTTGCAACGTCTGATCACCCTGTGACACGTGAAGAAGTTGGTCATCTTCAGCTGCTGCTGCTTTGTTGATAGACACGAGGTGATCTGAGAGTCTCAGTTTCAGTTGCAGAGAATGATCACATCAGAGAAGATGATTTGTCCGCTACACATCAGCCTTTCTCGGCAATTATCTGGTTGCATAGAGGAACCGTATGATTCCAGTACCTATATAATGCACATTTGTCAGAGACATTGTTGCTTACGGCCACACCACCCTGAATAAGCCCGACCTCGTCTGATCTCGGACGCCAAGCAGGGTTGTACCTGGTTAGTACTTGGATAGGAGTCAGCTTGGGAATACCAGGTGCTGTAAGCTTTTTCTCTTCTCTCTACCACCTGCATGTCTTTTGTTGCAACGTCTGATCACCCTGTGACACATGAGGAAGTTGGTCATCTTCAGCTGCTGCTGCTGCTTTGTTGGCAGACATGAAGTGATCTGAGAGTCTCAGTTTCAGCTCCAGAGAATAATCACATCAAGGAGGAAGATGAACCCACTACAAGTCAGCCTTTTTTGGCAATTATCTGGTTATACAGAGGAAGTGTATGATTCCAGTACCTATATAATGCACATTTGTCACCGATATTGTTGCTTACGGCCACACCACCCTGAATAAGCCCGACCTCGTCTGATCTCGGAAGCCAAGCACGGTTGGGCCTGGTTAGTACTTGAATGGGAGACCGCTTGGGAATACCAGGTACCTTAAGCTTTTTCTCTTCTCTCTACCACCTGCATGTCTTTTGTTGCAACGTCTGATCACCCTGTGACACATGAGGAAGTTGGTCATCTTCAGCTTCTGCTGCTTTGTTGGCAGACACGAAGTGATCTGAGAGTCTCATGTTCAGCTGGAGAAAATTATCACGTCAGGGAAGAAGATGATTTGCCCGCTACACATCAGCCTTTCTCGGCAATTATCTGGTTGCATAGAGGAACCGTATGATTCCAGTACCTATATAATGCACATTTGTCAGAGACATTGTTGCTTACGGCCACACCACCCTGAATAAGCCCGACCTCGTCTGATCTCGGACGCCAAGCAGGGTTGTACCTGGTTAGTACTTGGATAGGAGACAGCTTGGGAATACCAGGTGCTGTAAGCTTTTTCTCTTCTCTCTACCACCTGCATGTCTTTTGTTGCAACGTCTGATCACCCTGTGACACGTGAAGAAGTTGGTCATCTTCAGCTGCTGCTGCTTTGTTGATAGACACGAGGTGATCTGAGAGTCTCAGTTTCAGTTGCAGAGAATGATCACATCAGAGAAGATGATTTGTCCGCTACACATCAGCCTTTCTCGGCAATTATCTGGTTGCATAGAGGAACCGTATGATTCCAGTACCTATATAATGCACATTTGTCAGAGACATTGTTGCTTACGGCCACACCACCCTGAATAAGCCCGACCTCGTCTGATCTCGGACGCCAAGCAGGGTTGTACCTGGTTAGTACTTGGATAGGAGTCAGCTTGGGAATACCAGGTGCTGTAAGCTTTTTCTCTTCTCTCTACCACCTGCATGTCTTTTGTTGCAACGTCTGATCACCCTGTGACACGTGAAGAAGTTGGTCATCTTCAGCTGCTGCTGCTTTGTTGATAGACACGAGGTGATCTGAGAGTCTCAGTTTCAGCTCCAGAGAATAATCACATCAAGGAGGAAGATGAATCCACTACAAGTCAGCCTTTTTCGGCAATTATCTGGTTATACAGAGGAAGTGTATGATTCCAGTACCTATATAATGCACATTTGTCACCGATATTGTTGCTTACGGCCACACCACCCTGAATAAGCCCAACCTCGTCTGATCTCGGAAGCCAAGCAGGGTTGGGCCTGGTTAGTACTTGAATGGGAGACCGCTTGGGAATACCAGGTGCTGTAAGCTTTTTCTCTTCTCTCTACCACCTGCATGTCTTTTGTTGCAACGTCTGATCACCCTGTGACACATGAGGAAGTTGGCCATCTTCAGCTGCTGCTGCTTTGTTGGAAGACACGAAGTGATCTGAGAGTCTCAGTTTCAGCTAAAGAGAATAATCACTTCAGGGAAGAAGATGTGCCCACTACAGATCAGCCTTTCTCAGCAATTATCTGGTTACATAGAGGAACCGTATGATTCCTGTACTTATATAATGCACATTTGTCAGACACATTGTTGCTTACGGCCACACCACCCTGAACATGCCCGACCTCGTCTGATCTCGGAAGCCAAGCAGGGTTGAACCTCCTTAGTACTTGGATGGGAGACTGCTCTGGAATACCAGGTGCTGTAAGCTTCTTCTCTTCTCTCTACCACCTGCATGTCTTTTGTTGCAACGTCTGATCACCCTGTGACACATGAGGAAGTTGGTCATCTTCAGCTGCTGCTGCTTTGTTGGCTGACACGAAGTGATCTGAGAGTCTCAGTTTAAGTTGCAGAGAATGATCACATCAGAGAAGATGATTTGCCCGCTACACATCAGCCTTTCTCGGCAATTATCTGGTTGCATAGAGGAACCGTATGATTCCAGTACCTATATAATGCACATTTGTCAGAGACATTGTTGCTTACGGCCACACCACCCTGAACATGCCCGACCTCGTCTGATCTCGGAAGCCAAGGAGGGTTGGGCCTGGTTAGTACTTAAATGGGAGACCGCTTGGGAATACCAGGAGCTGTAAGCTTTTTGTCTTCTCTCGACCACCTGCATGTCTTTTGTTGCAACGTCTGATCACCCTGTGACACATGACGAAGTTGGTCATCTTCAGCTGCTGCTGCTTTGTTGGCAGACACGAAGTGATCTGAGAGTCTCAGTTTCAGCTGCAGAGAATAATCACATCAGGGAAGAAGATGTGCCCATAACAGATCAGCCTTTCTCTGCAATTATCTGGTTACATAGAGGAATTGTATGATTCCAGTACCTATATAATGCACATTTGTCACAGAAATTGTTCCTTACGGCCACTCCACCCTGAATAAGCCCGACCTCGTCTGATCTCGGAAGCCAAGGAGGGTTGGGCCTGGTTAGTACTTTAATGGGAGACTGCTTGGGAATACCAGGTTCTGTAAGAGTTTTCTCTTCTCTCTACAACCTGCATGTCTTTTGTTGCAACGTCTGATCACCCTGTGACACATGAGGAAGTTGGTCATCTTCAGCTGCTGCTGCTTTGTTGGCAGACACGAAGTGATCTGAGAGTCTCAGTTTCAGCTGCAGAGAATAATCACATCAGGGAAGAAGATGTTTCCATAACAAGTCAGCCTTTCTCTGCAATTATCTGGTTACATAGAGGAAGTGTATGATTCCAGTACCTATATAATGCACATTTGTCACAGAAATTGTTCCTTACGGCCACACCACCCTGAATAAGCCCGACCTCGTCTGATCTCGGAAGCCAAGGAGGGTTGGGCCTGGTTAGTACTTTAATGGGAGACTGCTTGGGAATACCAGGTGCTGTAAGCGTTTTCTCTTCTCTCTACAACCTGCATGTCTTTTGTTGCAACGTCTGATCACCCTGTGACACATGAGGAAGTTGGTCATCTTCAGCAGCTGCTGCTTTGTTGGCAGACACGAAGTGATCTGAGAGTCTCAGTTTCAGCTGAAGAGAATGATCACATCAGAGAAGATGATACACCCGCTACACATCAGCCTTTCTCGGCAATTATCTGGTTGCATAGAGGAACCGTATGATTCCAGTGCCTATATAATGCACATTTGTCAGATACATTGCTGCTTACGGCCACACCACCCTGAACATGCCTGACCTCGTCTGATCTCAGAAGCCAAGCAGGGTTGGTCCTGGTTAGTACTTGAATGGGAGACTGCTTGGGAATACCAGGTGCTGTAAGCGTTTTCTCTTCTCTCTACAACCTGCATGTCTTTTGTTGCAACGTCTGATCACCCTGTGACACATGAGGAAGTTGGTCATCTTCAGCAGCTGCTGCTTTGTTGGCAGACACGAAGTGATCTGAGAGTCTCAGTTTCAGCTGAAGAGAATGATCACATCAGAGAAGATGATATGCCCACTACACATCAGCCTTTCTCGGCAATTATCTGGTTTCATAGAGCAAGTGTATGATTCCAGTACCTATATAATTCACATTTGTAACAGATATTGTCGCTTACCGCCACACCACCCTGAATAAGCCCCACCTTGTCTTATCTCGGAAGCCAAGCAGGGTTGGGTCTGGTTTGTACTTCAATGGGAGACTGCTTGGGAATACCAGGTGCTGTAAGCTGTTTCTCTTCTCTTTACCACCTGCATGTGTTTTGTTGCAACGTCTGATCACCCTGTGACACATGAGGAAGTTGGTCATCTTCAGCTGCTGCTGCTTTGTTGGCAGACACGAAGTGATCTAAGAGTCTCAGTTTCAGCTGAAGAGAATGATCACATCAGAGAAGATGATATCCCCACTACACATCAGCCTTTCTCGGCAATTATCTGGTTTCATAGAGGAAGTGTATGATTCCAGTACCTATATAATTCACATTTGTAACAAATATATTTGCTTACCGCCACACCACCCTGAATAAGCCCCACCTTGTCTTATCTCGGAAGCCAAGTAGGTGTGGGCCTGGTTAGTACTTAGATGGGAGTCTGCTTGGGATTACCAGGTGCTGTAAGCTTTTTGTCTTCTCTCGACCACCTGCATGTCTTTTGTTGCAACGTCTGATCACCCTGTGACACATGAGGAAGTTGGTCATCTTCAGCTCCTGCTGCTTTGTTGGCAGACATGAGGTAATCTGAGAGTCTCAGTTTCAGCTGGAGAGAATAATCACATCAGAGAAGAAGATGTGCCCACTACAAGTCAGCTTTTCTCTGCAATTATTTGGTTGCGTAGAGGAACCGTATGATTCCAGTACCTATATAATGCACATTTGTCACAGACATTGTCGCTTACGGCCACACCACCCTGAATAAGCCCGACCTCGTCTGATCTCGGAAGCCAAGCAGGTTTAGGCCTGCTTAGTATTTGATGGGAGACTGCTTGGGAATACCAGGTGCTGTAAGCTTTTTCTCTTCTCTCTACCACCTGCATGTCTTTTGTTGCAACGTCTGATCACCCTGTGACACGTGAAGAAGCTGGTCATCTTCAGCTGCTGCTGCTTTGTTGATAGACACGAGGTGATCTGAGAGTCTCAGTTTCAGCTCCAGAGAATAATCACATCAAGGAGGAAGATGAACCCACTATAAGTCAGCCTTTTTCGGCAATTATCTGGTTATACAGAGGAAGTGTATGATTCCAGTACCTATATAATGCACATTTGTCACCGATATTGTTGCTTACGGCCACACCACCCTGAATAAGCCCAACCTCGTCTGATCTCGGAAGCCAAGCAGGGTTGGGCCTCCTTAGTACTTGGATGGGAGACTGCTTGGGAATACCAGGTGCTGTAAGCTTCTTCTCTTCTCTCTACCACCTGCATGTCTTTTGTTGCAACTTCTGATCACCCTGTGACACATGAGGAAGTTGGTCATCTTCAGCTGCTGCTGCTTTGTTGGCTGACACGAAGTGATCTGAGAGTCTCAGTTTCAGTTGCAGATAATGATCACATCAGAGAAGATGATTATCTGGTTCCATAGAGGAACCGTATGATTCCAGTACCTATATAATGCACATTTGTCAGAGACATTGTTGCTTACGGCCACACCACCCTGAATAAGCCCGACCTCGTCTGATCTCGGACGCCAAGCAGGGTTGTACCTGGTTAGTACTTGGATAGGAGACAGCTTGGGAATACCAGGTGCTGTAAGCTTTTTCTCTTCTCTCTACCACCTGCATGTCTTTTGTTGCAACGTCTGATCACCCTGTGACACGTGAAGAAGTTGGTCATCTTCAGCTGCTGCTGCTTTGTTGATAGACACGAGGTGATCTGAGAGTCTCAGTTTCAGTTGCAGAGAATGATCACATCAGAGAAGATGATTTGTCCGCTACACATCAGCCTTTCTCGGCAATTATCTGGTTGCATAGAGGAACCGTATGATTCCAGTACCTATATAATGCACATTTGTCAGAGACATTGTTGCTTACGGCCACACCACCCTGAATAAGCCCGACCTCGTCTGATCTCAGACGCCAAGCAGGGTTGTACCTGGTTAGTACTTGGATAGGAGACAGCTTGGGAATACCAGGTGCTGTAAGCTTTTTCTCTTCTCTCTACCACCTGCATGTCTTTTGTTGCAACGTCTGATCACCCTGTGACACGTGAAGAAGTTGGTCATCTTCAGCTGCTGCTGCTTTGTTGATAGACACGAGGTGATCTGAGAGTCTCAGTTTCAGTTGCAGAGAATGATCACATCAGAGAAGATGATTTGTCCGCTACACATCAGCCTTTCTCGGCAATTATCTGGTTGCATAGAGGAACCGTATGATTCCAGTACCTATATAATGCACATTTGTCAGAGACATTGTTGCTTACGGCCACACCACCCTGAATAAGCCCGACCTCGTCTGATCTCGGACGCCAAGCAGGGTTGTACCTGGTTAGTACTTGGATTGGAGTCAGCTTGGGAATACCAGGTGCTGTAAGCTTTTTCTCTTCTCTCTACCACCTGCATGTCTTTTGTTGCAACGTCTGATCACCCTGTGACACGTGAAGAAGTTGGTCATCTTCAGCTGCTGCTGCTTTGTTGATAGACACGAGGTGATCTGAGAGTCTCAGTTTCAGCTCCAGAGAATAATCACATCAAGGAGGAAGATGAATCCACTACAAGTCAGCCTTTTTCGGCAATTATCTGGTTATACAGAGGAAGTGTATGATTCCAGTACCTATATAATGCACATTTGTCACCGATATTGTTGCTTACGGCCACACCACCCTGAATAAGCCCAACCTCGTCTGATCTCGGAAGCCAAGCAGGGTTGGGCCTGGTTAGTACTTGAATGGGAGACCGCTTGGGAATACCAGGTGCCTTAAGCTTTTTCTCTTCTCTCTACCACCTGCATGTCTTTTGTTGCAACGTCTGATCACCCTGTGACACATGAGGAAGTTGGCCATCTTCAGCTGCTGCTGCTTTGTTGGAAGACACGAAGTGATCTGAGAGTCTCAGTTTCAGCTAAAGAGAATAATCACTTCAGGGAAGAAGATGTGCCCACTACAGATCAGCCTTTCTCAGCAATTATCTGGTTACATAGAGGAACCGTATGATTCCTGTACTTATATAATGCACATTTGTCAGACACATTGTTGCTTACGGCCACACCACCCTGAACATGTCTGATCTCGGAAGCCAAGCAGGGTTGAACCTCCTTAGTACTTGGATGGGAGACTGCTTGGGAATACCAGGTGCTGTAAGCTTCTTCTCTTCTCTCTACCACCTGCATGTCTTTTGTTGCAACGTCTGATCACCCTGTGACACATGAGGAAGTTGGTCATCTTCAGCTGCTGCTGCTTTGTTGGCTGACACGAAGTGATCTGAGAGTCTCAGTTTAAGTTGCAGAGAATGATCACATCAGAGAAGATGATTTGCCCGCTACACATCAGCCTTTCTCGGCAATTATCTGGTTGCATAGAGGAACCGTATGATTCCAGTACCTATATAATGCACATTTGTCAGAGACATTGTTGCTTACGGCCACACCACCCTGAACATGCCCGACCTCGTCTGATCTCGGAAGCCAAGGAGGGTTGGGCCTGGTTAGTACTTAAATGGGAGACCGCTTGGGAATACCAGGAGCTGTAAGCTTTTTGTCTTCTCTCGACCACCTGCATGTCTTTTGTTGCAACGTCTGATCACCCTGTGACACATGACGAAGTTGGTCATCTTCAGCTGCTGCTGCTTTGTTGGCAGACACAAAGTGATCTGAGAGTCTCAGTTTCAGCTGCAGAGAATAATCACATCAGGGAAGAAGATTTGCCCATAACAAGTCAGCCTTTCTCTGCAATTATCTGGTTACATAGAGGAATTGTATGATTCCAGTACCTATATAATGCACATTTGTCACAGAAATTGTTCCTTACGGCCACTCCACCCTGAATAAGCCCGACCTCGTCTGATCTCGGAAGCCAAGGAGGGTTGGGCCTGGTTAGTACTTTAATGGGAGACTGCTTGGGAATACCAGGTTCTGTAAGAGTTTTCTCTTCTCTCTACAACCTGCATGTCTTTTGTTGCAACGTCTGATCACCCTGTGACACATGAGGAAGTTGGTCATCTTCAGCTGCTGCTGCTTTGTTGGCAGACACGAAGTGATCTGAGAGTCTCAGTTTCAGCTGCAGAGAATAATCACATCAGGGAAGAAGATGTTTCCATAACAAGTCAGCCTTTCTCTGCAATTATCTGGTTACATAGAGGAAGTGTATGATTCCAGTACCTATATAATGCACATTTGTCACAGAAATTGTTCCTTACGGCCACACCACCCTGAATAAGCCCGACCTCGTCTGATCTCGGAAGCCAAGGAGGGTTGGGCCTGGTTAGTACTTTAATGGGAGACTGCTTGGGAATACCAGGTGCTGTAAGCGTTTTCTCTTCTCTCTACAACCTGCATGTCTTTTGTTGCAACGTCTGATCACCCTGTGACACATGAGGAAGTTGGTCATCTTCAGCAGCTGCTGCTTTGTTGGCAGACACGAAGTGATCTGAGAGTCTCAGTTTCAGCTGAAGAGAATGATCACATCAGAGAAGATGATACACCCGCTACACATCAGCCTTTCTCGGCAATTATCTGGTTGCATAGAGGAACCGTATGATTCCAGTGCCTATATAATGCACATTTGTCAGATACATTGCTGCTTACGGCCACACCACCCTGAACATGCCTGACCTCGTCTGATCTCAGAAGCCAAGCAGGGTTGGTCCTGGTTAGTACTTGAATGGGAGACTGCTTGGGAATACCAGGTGCTGTAAGCGTTTTCTCTTCTCTCTACAACCTGCATGTCTTTTGTTGCAACGTCTGATCACCCTGTGACACATGAGGAAGTTGGTCATCTTCAGCAGCTGCTGCTTTGTTGGCAGACACGAAGTGATCTGAGAGTCTCAGTTTCAGCTGAAGAGAATGATCACATCAGAGAAGATGATATGCCCACTACACATCAGCCTTTCTCGGCAATTATCTGGTTTCATAGAGCAAGTGTATGATTCCAGTACCTATATAATTCACATTTGTAACAGATATTGTCGCTTACCGCCACACCACCCTGAATAAGCCCCACCTTGTCTTATCTCGGAAGCCAAGCAGGGTTGGGTCTGGTTTGTACTTCAATGGGAGACTGCTTGGGAATACCAGGTGCTGTAAGCTGTTTCTCTTCTCTTTACCACCTGCATGTGTTTTGTTGCAACGTCTGATCACCCTGTGACACATGAGGAAGTTGGTCATCTTCAGCTGCTGCTGCTTTGTTGGCAGACACGAAGTGATCTAAGAGTCTCAGTTTCAGCTGAAGAGAATGATCACATCAGAGAAGATGATATCCCCACTACACATCAGCCTTTCTCGGCAATTATCTGGTTTCATAGAGGAAGTGTATGATTCCAGTACCTATATAATTCACATTTGTAACAAATATATTTGCTTACCGCCACACCACCCTGAATAAGCCCCACCTTGTCTTATCTCGGAAGCCAAGTAGGTGTGGGCCTGGTTAGTACTTAGATGGGAGTCTGCTTGGGATTACCAGGTGCTGTAAGCTTTTTGTCTTCTCTCGACCACCTGCATGTCTTTTGTTGCAACGTCTGATCACCCTGTGACACATGAGGAAGTTGGTCATCTTCAGCTCCTGCTGCTTTGTTGGCAGACATGAGGTAATCTGAGAGTCTCAGTTTCAGCTGGAGAGAATAATCACATCAGAGAAGAAGATGTGCCCACTACAAGTCAGCTTTTCTCTGCAATTATTTGGTTGCGTAGAGGAACCGTATGATTCCAGTACCTATATAATGCACATTTGTCACAGACATTGTCGCTTACGGCCACACCACCCTGAATAAGCCCGACCTCGTCTGATCTCGGAAGCCAAGCAGGTTTAGGCCTGCTTAGTATTTGATGGGAGACTGCTTGGGAATACCAGGTGCTGTAAGCTTTTTCTCTTCTCTCTACCACCTGCATGTCTTTTGTTGCAACGTCTGATCACCCTGTGACACGTGAAGAAGCTGGTCATCTTCAGCTGCTGCTGCTTTGTTGATAGACACGAGGTGATCTGAGAGTCTCAGTTTCAGCTCCAGAGAATAATCACATCAAGGAGGAAGATGAACCCACTATAAGTCAGCCTTTTTCGGCAATTATCTGGTTATACAGAGGAAGTGTATGATTCCAGTACCTATATAATGCACATTTGTCACCGATATTGTTGCTTACGGCCACACCACCCTGAATAAGCCCAACCTCGTCTGATCTCGGAAGCCAAGCAGGGTTGGGCCTCCTTAGTACTTGGATGGGAGACTGCTTGGGAATACCAGGTGCTGTAAGCTTCTTCTCTTCTCTCTACCACCTGCATGTCTTTTGTTGCAACTTCTGATCACCCTGTGACACATGAGGAAGTTGGTCATCTTCAGCTGCTGCTGCTTTGTTGGCTGACACGAAGTGATCTGAGAGTCTCAGTTTCAGTTGCAGATAATGATCACATCAGAGAAGATGATTATCTGGTTCCATAGAGGAACCGTATGATTCCAGTACCTATATAATGCACATTTGTCAGAGACATTGTTGCTTACGGCCACACCACCCTGAATAAGCCCGACCTCGTCTGATCTCGGACGCCAAGCAGGGTTGTACCTGGTTAGTACTTGGATAGGAGACAGCTTGGGAATACCAGGTGCTGTAAGCTTTTTCTCTTCTCTCTACCACCTGCATGTCTTTTGTTGCAACGTCTGATCACCCTGTGACACGTGAAGAAGTTGGTCATCTTCAGCTGCTGCTGCTTTGTTGATAGACACGAGGTGATCTGAGAGTCTCAGTTTCAGTTGCAGAGAATGATCACATCAGAGAAGATGATTTGTCCGCTACACATCAGCCTTTCTCGGCAATTATCTGGTTGCATAGAGGAACCGTATGATTCCAGTACCTATATAATGCACATTTGTCAGAGACATTGTTGCTTACGGCCACACCACCCTGAATAAGCCCGACCTCGTCTGATCTCAGACGCCAAGCAGGGTTGTACCTGGTTAGTACTTGGATAGGAGACAGCTTGGGAATACCAGGTGCTGTAAGCTTTTTCTCTTCTCTCTACCACCTGCATGTCTTTTGTTGCAACGTCTGATCACCCTGTGACACGTGAAGAAGTTGGTCATCTTCAGCTGCTGCTGCTTTGTTGATAGACACGAGGTGATCTGAGAGTCTCAGTTTCAGTTGCAGAGAATGATCACATCAGAGAAGATGATTTGTCCGCTACACATCAGCCTTTCTCGGCAATTATCTGGTTGCATAGAGGAACCGTATGATTCCAGTACCTATATAATGCACATTTGTCAGAGACATTGTTGCTTACGGCCACACCACCCTGAATAAGCCCGACCTCGTCTGATCTCGGACGCCAAGCAGGGTTGTACCTGGTTAGTACTTGGATTGGAGTCAGCTTGGGAATACCAGGTGCTGTAAGCTTTTTCTCTTCTCTCTACCACCTGCATGTCTTTTGTTGCAACGTCTGATCACCCTGTGACACGTGAAGAAGTTGGTCATCTTCAGCTGCTGCTGCTTTGTTGATAGACACGAGGTGATCTGAGAGTCTCAGTTTCAGCTCCAGAGAATAATCACATCAAGGAGGAAGATGAATCCACTACAAGTCAGCCTTTTTCGGCAATTATCTGGTTATACAGAGGAAGTGTATGATTCCAGTACCTATATAATGCACATTTGTCACCGATATTGTTGCTTACGGCCACACCACCCTGAATAAGCCCAACCTCGTCTGATCTCGGAAGCCAAGCAGGGTTGGGCCTGGTTAGTACTTGAATGGGAGACCGCTTGGGAATACCAGGTGCCTTAAGCTTTTTCTCTTCTCTCTACCACCTGCATGTCTTTTGTTGCAACGTCTGATCACCCTGTGACACATGAGGAAGTTGGCCATCTTCAGCTGCTGCTGCTTTGTTGGAAGACACGAAGTGATCTGAGAGTCTCAGTTTCAGCTAAAGAGAATAATCACTTCAGGGAAGAAGATGTGCCCACTACAGATCAGCCTTTCTCAGCAATTATCTGGTTACATAGAGGAACCGTATGATTCCTGTACTTATATAATGCACATTTGTCAGACACATTGTTGCTTACGGCCACACCACCCTGAACATGTCTGATCTCGGAAGCCAAGCAGGGTTGAACCTCCTTAGTACTTGGATGGGAGACTGCTTGGGAATACCAGGTGCTGTAAGCTTCTTCTCTTCTCTCTACCACCTGCATGTCTTTTGTTGCAACGTCTGATCACCCTGTGACACATGAGGAAGTTGGTCATCTTCAGCTGCTGCTGCTTTGTTGGCTGACACGAAGTGATCTGAGAGTCTCAGTTTAAGTTGCAGAGAATGATCACATCAGAGAAGATGATTTGCCCGCTACACATCAGCCTTTCTCGGCAATTATCTGGTTGCATAGAGGAACCGTATGATTCCAGTACCTATATAATGCACATTTGTCAGAGACATTGTTGCTTACGGCCACACCACCCTGAACATGCCCGACCTCGTCTGATCTCGGAAGCCAAGGAGGGTTGGGCCTGGTTAGTACTTAAATGGGAGACCGCTTGGGAATACCAGGAGCTGTAAGCTTTTTGTCTTCTCTCGACCACCTGCATGTCTTTTGTTGCAACGTCTGATCACCCTGTGACACATGACGAAGTTGGTCATCTTCAGCTGCTGCTGCTTTGTTGGCAGACACAAAGTGATCTGAGAGTCTCAGTTTCAGCTGCAGAGAATAATCACATCAGGGAAGAAGATTTGCCCATAACAAGTCAGCCTTTCTCTGCAATTATCTGGTTACATAGAGGAATTGTATGATTCCAGTACCTATATAATGCACATTTGTCACAGAAATTGTTCCTTACGGCCACACCACCCTGAATAAGCCCGACCTCGTCTGATCTCGGAAGCCAAGGAGGGTTGGGCCTGGTTAGTACTTCAATGGGAGACTGCTTGGGAATACCAGGTGCTGTAAGCTGTTTCTCTTCTCTCTACCACCTGCATGTGTTTTGTTGCAACGTCTGATCACCCTGTGACACATGAGGAAGTTGGTCATCTTCAGCTGCTGCTGCTTTGTTGGCAGACACGAAGTGATCTGAGAGTCTCAGTTTCAGCTGAAGAGAATGATCACATCAGAGAAGATGATATGCCCACTACACATCAGCCTTTCTCGGCAATTATCTGGTTACATAGAGGAATTGTATGATTCCAGTACCTATATAATGCACATTTGTCACAGAAATTGTTCCTTACGGCCACACCACCCTGAATAAGCCCGACCTCGTCTGATCTCGGAAGCCAAGGAGGGTTGGGCCTGGTTAGTACTTTAATGGGAGACTGCTTGGGAATACCAGGTTCTGTAAGAGTTTTCTCTTCTCTCTACAACCTGCATGTCTTTTGTTGCAACGTCTGATCACCCTGTGACACATGAGGAAGTTGGTCATCTTCAGCTGCTGCTGCTTTGTTGGCAGACACGAAGTGATCTGAGAGTCTCAGTTTCAGCTGCAGAGAATAATCACATCAGGGAAGAAGATGTTTCCATAACAAGTCAGCCTTTCTCTGCAATTATCTGGTTACATAGAGGAAGTGTATGATTCCAGTACCTATATAATGCACATTTGTCACAGAAATTGTTCCTTACGGCCACACCACCCTGAATAAGCCCGACCTCGTCTGATCTCGGAAGCCAAGGAGGGTTGGGCCTGGTTAGTACTTTAATGGGAGACTGCTTGGGAATACCAGGTGCTGTAAGCGTTTTCTCTTCTCTCTACAACCTGCATGTCTTTTGTTGCAACGTCTGATCACCCTGTGACACATGAGGAAGTTGGTCATCTTCAGCAGCTGCTGCTTTGTTGGCAGACACGAAGTGATCTGAGAGTCTCAGTTTCAGCTGAAGAGAATGATCACATCAGAGAAGATGATATGCCCACTACACATCAGCCTTTCTCTGCAATTATCTGGTTTCATAGAGCAAGTGTATTATTCCAGTACCTATATAATTCACATTTGTAACAGATATTGTCGCTTACCGCCACACCACCCTGAATAAGCCCCACCTTGTCTTATCTCGGAAGCCAAGCAGGGTTGGGTCTTGTTTGTACTTCAATGGGAGACTGCTTGGGAATACCAGGTGCTGTAAGCTGTTTCTCTTCTCTCTACCACCTGCATGTGTTTTGTTGCAACGTCTGATCACCCTGTGACACATGAGGAAGTTGGTCATCTTCAGCTGCTGCTGCTTTGTTGGCAGACATGAGGTAATCTGAGAGTCTCAGTTTCAGCTGGAGAGAATAATCACATCAGAGAAGAAGATGTGCCCACTACAATTCAGCTTTTCTCTGCAATTATTTGGTTGCATAGAGGAACCGTATGATTCCAGTACCTATATAATGCACATTTGTCACAGACATTGTCGCTTACGGCCAAACCACCCTGAATAAGCCCGACCTCATCTGATCTCGGAAGCCAAGCAGGTTTAGGCCTGCTTAGTACTTGATGGGAGACTGCTTGGGAATACCAGGTGCTGTAAGCTTTTTCTCTTCTCTCTACCACCTGCATGTCTTTTGTTGCAACGTCTGATCACCCTGTGACACGTGAAGAAGCTGGTCATCTTCAGCTGCTGCTGCTTTGTTGATAGACACGAGGTGATCTGAGAGTCTCAGTTTCAGCTCCAGAGAATAATCACATCAAGGAGGAAGATGAACCCACTATAAGTCAGCCTTTTTCGGCAATTATCTGGTTATACAGAGGAAGTGTATGATTCCAGTACCTATATAATGCACATTTGTCACCGATATTGTTGCTTACGGCCACACCACCCTGAATAAGCCCAACCTCGTCTGATCTCGGAAGCCAAGCAGGGTTGGGCCTCCTTAGTACTTGGATGGGAGACTGCTTGGGAATACCAGGTGCTGTAAGCTTCTTCTCTTCTCTCTACCACCTGCATGTCTTTTGTTGCAACTTCTGATCACCCTGTGACACATGAGGAAGTTGGTCATCTTCAGCTGCTGCTGCTTTGTTGGCTGACACGAAGTGATCTGAGAGTCTCAGTTTCAGTTGCAGATAATGATCACATCAGAGAAGATGATTATCTGGTTGCATAGAGGAACCGTATGATTCCAGTACCTATATAATGCACATTTGTCAGAGACATTTTTGCTTACGGCCACACCACCCTGAATAAGCCCGACCTCGTCTGATCTCGGACGCCAAGCAGGGTTGTACCTGGTTAGTACTTGGATGGGAGACAGCTTGGGAATACCAGGTGCTGTAAGCTTTTTCTCTTCTCTCTACCACCTGCATGTCTTTTGTTGCAACGTCTGATCACCCTGTGACACGTGAAGAAGTTGGTCATCTTCAGCTGCTGCTGCTTTGTTGGCTGACACGAAGTGATCTGAGAGTCTCAGTTTCAGTTGCAGATAATGATCACATCAGAGAAGATGATTTGCCCGCTACACATCAGCCTTTCTCGGCAATTATCTGGTTGCATAGAGGAACCGTATGATTCCAGTACCTATATAATGCACATTTGTCAGAGACATTGTTGCTTACGGCCACACCACCCTGAATAAGCCCGACCTCGTCTAATCTCGGACGCCAAGCAGGGTTGTACCTGGTTAGTACTTGGATGGGAGACAGCTTGGGAATACCAGGTGCTGTAAGCTTTTTCTCTTCTCTCTACCACCTGCATGTCTTTTGTTGCAACGTCTGATCACCCTGTGACACGTGAAGAAGTTGGTCATCTTCAGCTGCTGCTGCTTTGTTGATAGACACGAGGTGATCTGAGAGTCTCAGTTTCAGCTCCAGAGAATAATCACATCAAGGAGGAAGATGAACCCACTACAAGTCAGCCTTTTTCGGCAATTATCTGGTTATACAGATGAAGTGTATGATTCCAGTACCTATATAATGCACATTTGTCACCGATATTGTTGCTTACGGCCACACCACCCTGAATAAGCCCGACCTCGTCTGATCTCGGAAGCCAAGCACGGTTGGGCCTGGTTAGTACTTGAATGGGAGACCGCTTGGGAATACCAGGTACCTTAAGCTTTTTCTCTTCTCTCTACCACCTGCATGTCTTTTGTTGCAACGTCTGATCACCCTGTGACACATGAGGAAGTTGGTCATCTTCAGCTTCTGCTGCTTTGTTGGCAGACACGAAGTGATCTGAGAGTCTCATGTTCAGCTGGAGAAAATTATCACGTCAGGGAAGAAGATCATTTGCCCGCTACACATCAGCCTTTCTCGGCAATTATCTGGTTGCATAGAGGAACCGTATGATTCCAGTACCTATATAATGCACATTTGTCAGAGACATTGTTGCTTACGGCCACACCACCCTGAATAAGCCCGACCTCGTCTGATCTCGGACGCCAAGCAGGGTTGTACCTGGTTAGTACTTGGATAGGAGACAGCTTGGGAATACCAGGTGCTGTAAGCTTTTTCTCTTCTCTCTACCACCTGCATGTCTTTTGTTGCAACGTCTGATCACCCTGTGACACGTGAAGAAGTTGGTCATCTTCAGCTGCTGCTGCTTTGTTGGCTGACACGAAGTGATCTGAGAGTCTCAGTTTCAGTTGCAGATAATGATCACATCAGAGAAGATGATTTCCCCGCTACACATCAGCCTTTCTCGGCAATTATCTGGTTGCATAGAGGAACCGTATGATTCCAGTACCTATATAATGCACATTTGTCAGAGACATTGTTGCTTACGGCCACACCACCCTGAATAAGCCCGACCTCGTCTGATCTCGGACGCCAAGCAGGGTTGTACCTGGTTAGTACTTGGATAGGAGTCAGCTTGGGAATACCAGGTGCTGTAAGCTTTTTCTCTTCTCTCTACCACCTGCATGTCTTTTGTTGCAACGTCTGATCACCCTGTGACACGTGAAGAAGTTGGTCATCTTCAGCTGCTGCTGCTTTGTTGATAGACACAAGGTGATCTGAGAGTCTCAGTTTCAGCTCCAGAGAATAATCACATCAAGGAGGAAGATGAATCCACTACAAGTCAGCCTTTTTCGGCAATTATCTGGTTATACAGAGGAAGTGTATGATTCCAGTACCTATATAATGCACATTTGTCACCGATATTGTTGCTTACGGCCACACCACCCTGAATAAGCCCGACCTCGTCTGATCTCGGAAGCCAAGCACGGTTGGGCCTGGTTAGTACTTGAATGGGAGACCGCTTGGGAATACCAGGTACCTTAAGCTTTTTCTCTTCTCTCTACCACCTGCATGTCTTTTGTTGCAACGTCTGATCACCCTGTGACACATGAGGAAGTTGGTCATCTTCAGCTTCTGCTGCTTTGTTGGCAGACACGAAGTGATCTGAGAGTCTCATGTTCAGCTGGAGAAAATTATCACGTCAGGGAAGAAGATGATTTGCCCGCTACACATCAGCCTTTCTCGGCAATTATCTGGTTGCATAGAGGAACCGTATGATTCCAGTACCTATATAATGCACATTTGTCAGAGACATTGTTGCTTACGGCCACACCACCCTGAATAAGCCCGACCTCGTCTGATCTCCGACGCCAAGCAGGGTTGTACCTGGTTAGTACTTGGATAGGAGACAGCTTGGGAATACCAGGTGCTGTAAGCTTTTTCTCTTCTCTCTACCACCTGCATGTCTTTTGTTGCAACGTCTGATCACCCTGTGACACGTGAAGAAGTTGGTCATCTTCAGCTGCTGCTGCTTTGTTGATAGACACGAGGTGATCTGAGAGTCTCAGTTTCAGTTGCAGAGAATGATCACATCAGAGAAGATGATTTGTCCGCTACACATCAGCCTTTCTCGGCAATTATCTGGTTGCATAGAGGAACCGTATGATTCCAGTACCTATATAATGCACATTTGTCAGAGACATTGTTGCTTACGGCCACACCACCCTGAATAAGCCCGACCTCGTCTGATCTCGGACGCCAAGCAGGGTTGTACCTGGTTAGTACTTGGATAGGAGTCAGCTTGGGAATACCAGGTGCTGTAAGCTTTTTCTCTTCTCTCTACCACCTGCATGTCTTTTGTTGCAACGTCTGATCACCCTGTGACACATGAGGAAGTTGGTCATCTTCAGCTTCTGCTGCTTTGTTGGCAGACACGAAGTGATCTGAGAGTCTCATGTTCAGCTGGAGAAAATTATCACGTCAGGGAAGAAGATGATTTGCCCGCTACACATCAGCCTTTCTCGGCAATTATCTGGTTGCATAGAGGAACCGTATGATTCCAGTACCTATATAATGCACATTTGTCAGAGACATTGTTGCTTACGGCCACACCACCCTGAATAAGCCCGACCTCGTCTGATCTCGGACGCCAAGCAGGGTTGTACCTGGTTAGTACTTGGATAGGAGACAGCTTTGGAATACCAGGTGCTGTAAGCTTTTTCTCTTCTCTCTACCACCTGCATGTCTTTTGTTGCAACGTCTGATCACCCTGTGACACGTGAAGAAGTTGGTCATCTTCAGCTGCTGCTGCTTTGTTGATAGACACGAGGTGATCTGAGAGTCTCAGTTTCAGTTGCAGAGAATGATCACATCAGAGAAGATGATTTGTCCGCTACACATCAGCCTTTCTCGGCAATTATCTGGTTGCATAGAGGAACCGTATGATTCCTGTACTTATATAATGCACATTTGTCAGACACATTGTTGCTTACGGCCACACCACCCTGAACATGCCCGACCTCGTCTGATCTCGGAAGCCAAGCAGGGTTGAGCCTCCTTAGTACTTGGATGGGAGACAGCTTGGGAATACCAGGTGCTGTAAGCTTTTTCTCTTCTCTCTACCACCTGCATGTCTTTTGTTGCAACGTCTGATCACCCTGTGACACGTGAAGAAGTTAGTCATCTTCAGCTGCTGCTGCTTTGTTGATAGACACGAGGTGATCTGAGAGTCTCAGTTTCAGCTGCAGAGAATAATCACATCAAGGAGGAAGATGAACCCACTACAAGTCAGCCTTTTTCGGCAATTATCTAGTTATACAGAGGAAGTGTATGATTCCAGTACCTATATAATGCACATTTGTCACCAATATTGTTGCTTACGGCCACACCACCCTGAATAAGCCTGATCTCGGAAGCCAAGCAGTGTTGGGCCTGGTTAGTACTTTAATGGGAGACTGCTTGGGAATACCAGGTTCTGTAAGCGTTTTCTCTTCTCTCTACAACCTGCATGTCTTTTGTTGCAACGTCTGATCACCCTGTGACACATGAGGAAGTTGGTCATCTTCAGCAGCTGCTGCTTTGTTGGCAGACACGAAGTGATCTGAGAGTCTCAGTTTCAGCTGCAGAGAATAATCACATCAGGGAAGAAGATGTTTCCATAACAAGTCAGCCTTTCTCTGCAATTATCTGGTTACATAGAGGAAGTGTATGATTCCAGTACCTATATAATGCACATTTGTCACAGAAATTGTTCCTTACGGCCACACCACCCTGAATAAGCCCGACCTCGTCTGATCTCGGAAGCCAAGGAGGGTTGGGCCTGGTTAGTACTTTAATGGGAGACTGCTTGGGAATACCAGGGGCTGTAAGCGTTTTCTCTTCTCTCTACAACCTGCATGTCTTTTGTTGCAACGTCTGATCACCCTGTGACACATGAGGAAGTTGGTCATCTTCAGCAGCTGCTGCTTTGTTGGCAGACACGAAGTGATCTGAGAGTCTCAGTTTCAGCTGCAGAGAATAATCACATCAAGGAGGAAGATGAACCCACTACAAGTCAGCCTTTCTCGGCAATTATCTGGTTTCATAGAGCAAGTGTATGATTCCAGTACCTATATAATTCACATTTGTAACAGATATTGTCGCTTACCGCCACACCACCCTGAATAAGCCCCACCTTGTCTTATCTCGGAAGCCAAGCAGGGTTGGGTCTGGTTTGTACTTCAATGGGAGACTGCTTGGGAATACCAGGTGCTGTAAGCTGTTTCTCTTCTCTCTACCACCTGCATGTGTTTTGTTGCAACGTCTGATCACCCTGTGACACATGAGGAAGTTGGTCATCTTCAGCTGCTGCTGCTTTGTTGGCAGACACGAAGTGATCTGAGAGTCTCAGTTTCAGCTGAAGAGAATGATCACATCAGAGAAGATGATATGCCCACTACACATCAGCCTTTCTCGGCAATTATCTGGTTTCATAGAGGAAGTGTATGATTCCAGTACCTATATAATTCACATTTGTAACAAATATATTTGCTTACCGCCACACCACCCTGAATAAGCCCCACCTTGTCTTATCTCGGAAGCCAAGTAGGGTTGGGCCTGGTTAGTACTTAGATGGGAGACTGCTTGGGATTACCAGGTGCTGTAAGCTTTTTGTCTTCTCTTGACCACCTGCATGTCTTTTGTTGCAACGTCTGATCACCCTGTGACACATGAGGAAGTTGGTCATCTTCAGCTCCTGCTGCTTTGTTGGCAGACATGAGGTAATCTGAGAGTCTCAGTTTCAGCTGGAGAGAATAATCACATCAGAGAAGAAGATGTGCCCACTACAGATCAGCCTTTCTCAGCAATTATCTGGTTACATAGAGGAACCGTATGATTCCTGTACTTATATAATGCACATTTGTCAGACACATTGTTGCTTACGGCCACACCACCCTGAACATGCCCGACCTCGTCTGATCTCGGAAGCCAAGCAGGGTTGAGCCTCCTTAGTACTTGGATGGGAGACAGCTTGGGAATACCAGGTGCTGTAAGCTTTTTCTCTTCTCTCTACCACCTGCATGTCTTTTGTTGCAACGTCTGATCACCCTGTGACACATGAGGAAGTTGGTCATCTTCAGCTGCGGCTGCTTTGTTGGCTGACACGAAGTGATCTGAGAGTCTCAGTTTAAGTTGCAGAGAATGATCACATCAGAGAAGATGATTTGCCCGCTACACATCAGCCTTTCTCGGCAATTATCTGGTTGCATAGAGGAACCGTAGTTGGCAGACACGAAGTGATCTGAGAGTCTCAGTTTCAGCTGCAGAGAATAATCACGTCAGGGAAGAAGATGTGCCCACTACACATCAGCCTTTCTCAGCAATTATCTGGTTACATAGAGGAACCGTATGATTCCAGTACCTATATAATGCACATTTGTCAGAGACGTTGTTGCTTACGGCCACACCACCCTGAATAAGCCCGACCTCGTCTGATCTCGGACGCCAAGCAGGGTTGTACCTGGTTAGTACTTGGATGGGAGACAGCTTGGGAATACCAGGTGCTGTAAGCTTTTTCTCTTCTCTCTACCACCTGCATGTCTTTTGTTGCAACGTCTGATCACCCTGTGACACGTGAAGAAGTTGGTCATCTTCAGCTGCTGCTGCTTTGTTGATAGACACGAGGTGATCTGAGAGTCTCAGTTTCAGCTCCAGAGAATAATCACATCAAGGAGGAAGATGAACCCACTACAAGTCAGCCTTTTTCGGCAATTATCTGGTTGCATAGAGGAACCGTATGATTCCAGTACCTATATAATGCACATTTGTCAGAGACATTGTTGCTTACGGCCACACCACCCTGAATAAGCCCGACCTCGTCTGATCTCGGACGCCAAGCAGGGTTGTACCTGGTTAGTACTTGGATAGGAGTCAGCTTGGGAATACCAGGTGCTGTAAGCTTTTTCTCTTCTCTCTACCACCTGCATGTCTTTTGTTGCAACGTCTGATCACCCTGTGACACATGAGGAAGTTGGTCATCTTCAGCTTCTGCTGCTTTGTTGGCAGACACGAAGTGATCTGAGAGTCTCATGTTCAGCTGGAGAAAATTATCACGTCAGGGAAGAAGATGATTTGCCCGCTACACATCAGCCTTTCTCGGCAATTATCTGGTTGCATAGAGGAACCGTATGATTCCAGTACCTATATAATGCACATTTGTCAGAGACATTGTTGCTTACGGCCACACCACCCTGAATAAGCCCGACCTCGTCTGATCTCGGACGCCAAGCAGGGTTGTACCTGGTTAGTACTTGGATAGGAGACAGCTTTGGAATACCAGGTGCTGTAAGCTTTTTCTCTTCTCTCTACCACCTGCATGTCTTTTGTTGCAACGTCTGATCACCCTGTGACACGTGAAGAAGTTGGTCATCTTCAGCTGCTGCTGCTTTGTTGATAGACACGAGGTGATCTGAGAGTCTCAGTTTCAGTTGCAGAGAATGATCACATCAGAGAAGATGATTTGTCCGCTACACATCAGCCTTTCTCGGCAATTATCTGGTTGCATAGAGGAACCGTATGATTCCAGTACCTATATAATGCACATTTGTCAGAGACATTGTTGCTTACGGCCACACCACCCTGAATAAGCCCGACCTCGTCTGATCTCGGACGCCAAGCAGGGTTGTACCTGGTTAGTACTTGGATAGGAGTCAGCTTGGGAATACCAGGTGCTGTAAGCTTTTTCTCTTCTCTCTACCACCTGCATGTCTTTTGTTGCAACGTCTGATCACCCTGTGACACGTGAAGAAGTTGGTCATCTTCAGCTGCTGCTGCTTTGTTGATAGACACGAGGTGATCTGAGAGTCTCAGTTTCAGCTCCAGAGAATAATCACATCAAGGAGGAAGATGAACCCACTACAAGTCAGCCTTTTTCGGCAATTATCTGGTTATACAGAGGAAGTGTATGATTCCAGTACCTATATAATGCACATTTGTCACCGATATTGTTGCTTACGGCCACACCACCCTGAATAAGCCCGACCTCGTCTGATCTCGGAAGCCAAGCACGGTTGGGCCTGGTTAGTACTTGAATGGGAGACCGCTTGGGAATACCAGGTACCTTAAGCTTTTTCTCTTCTCTCTACCACCTGCATGTCTTTTGTTGCAACGTCTGATCACCCTGTGACACATGAGGAAGTTGGTCATCTTCAGCTTCTGCTGCTTTGTTGGCAGACACGAAGTGATCTGAGAGTCTCATGTTCAGCTGGAGAAAATTATCACGTCAGGGAAGAAGATGATTTGCCCGCTACACATCAGCCTTTCTCGGCAATTATCTGGTTGCATAGAGGAACCGTATGATTCCAGTACCTATATAATGCACATTTGTCACCGATGTTGTTGCTTATGGCCACACCACCCTGAATAAGCCCAACCTCGTCTGATCTCGGAAGCCAAGCAGGGTTGGGCCTGGTTAGTACTTGAATGGGAGACCGCTTGGGAATACCAGGTGCCTTAAGCTTTTTCTCTTCTCTCTACCACCTGCATGTCTTTTGTTGCAACGTCTGATCACCCTGTGACACATGAGGAAGTTGGCCATCTTCAGCTGCTGCTGCTTTGTTGGAAGACACGAAGTGATCTGAGAGTCTCAGTTTCAGCTAAAGAGAATAATCACTTCAGGGAAGAAGATGTGCCCACTACAGATCAGCCTTTCTCAGCAATTATCTGGTTACATAGAGGAACCGTATGATTCCTGTACTTATATAATGCACATTTGTCAGACACATTGTTGCTTACGGCCACACCACCCTGAACATGCCCGACCTCGTCTGATCTCGGAAGCCAAGCAGGGTTGAGCCTCCTTAGTACTTGGATGGGAGACAGCTTGGGAATACCAGGTGCTGTAAGCTTTTTCTCTTCTCTCTACCACCTGCATGTCTTTTGTTGCAACGTCTGATCACCCTGTGACACATGAGGAAGTTGGTCATCTTCAGCTGCTGCTGCTTTGTTGGCTGACACGAAGTGATCTGAGAGTCTCAGTTTCAGTTGCAGAGAATGATCACATCAGAGAAGATGATTTGCCCGCTACACATCAGCCTTTCTCGGCAATTATCTGGTTGCATAGAGGAACCGTAGTTGGCAGACACGAAGTGATCTGAGAGTCTCAGTTTCAGCTGCAGAGAATAATCACGTCAGGGAAGAAGATGTGCCCACTACACATCAGCCTTTCTCGGAAATGATCTGGTTGCATAGAGGAACCGTATGATTCCAGTACCTATATAATGCACATTTGTCAGAGACATTGTTGCTTACGGCCACACCACCCTGAACATGCCCGACCTCGTCTGATCTCGGAAGCCAAGGAGGGTTGGGCCTAGTTAGTACTTGGATGGAAGACCTCTTGGGAATACCAGGTGCTTTAAGCTTTTTCTCTTCTCTCTACCACCTGCATGTCTTTTTTTGCAACGTCTGATCACCCTGTGACACATGAAGAAGTTGGTCATCTTCAGCTGCTGCTGCTTTGTTGGCAGACACAAAGTGATCTGAGAGTCTCAGTTTCAGCTGCAGAGAATAATCACGTCAGGGAAGAAGATGTGCCCACTACACATCAGCCTTTCTCGGAAATGATCTGGTTGCATAGAGGAACCGTATGATTCCAGTACCTATATAATGCACATTTGTCAGAGACATTGTTGCTTACGGCCACACCACCCTGAACATGCTCGACCTCGTCTGATCTCGGAAGCCAAGGAGGTTTGGGCCTGGTTAGTACTTGGATAGGAGACCTCTTGGGAATACCAGGTGTGGTAAGCTTTTTCTCTTCTCTCTACCACCTGCATGTCTTTTGTTGCAACGTCTGATCACCCTGTGACACATGAGGAAGTTGGTCATCTTCAGCAGCTGCTGCTGCTTTGTTGGCAGACACGAAGTGATCTGAGAGTCTCAGTTTAAGTTGCAGAGAATGATCACATCAGGGAAGAAGATATGCCCATAACAAGTGAGCCTTTCTCGGAAATTATCTGGTTACATAGAGGAAGTGTATGATTCCAGTACTTATATAATGCACATTTGTCACAGTTATTGTTGCTTACGGCCACACCACCCTGAATATACCCGACCTCGTCTGATCTCGGAAGCCAAGCACGTTTGAGCCTGGTTAGTACTTGGATGGTAGACTGCTTGGGAATACCAGGTGCTGTAAGCGTTTTCTCTTCTCTCTACAACCTGCATGTCTTTTGTTGCAACGTCTGATCACCCTGTGACACATGAGGAAGTTGGTGATCTTCAGCTGCTGCTGCTTTGTTGGCAGACACCAAGTGATCTGAGAGTCTCAGTTTCAGCTGCAGAGAATAATCACATCAGGGAAGAAGATGTGCCCATAACAAGTCAGCCTTTCTCTGCAATTATCTGGTTACATAGAGGAAGTGTATGATTCCAGTACCTATATAATGCACATTTGTCACAGAAATTGTTCCTTACGGCCACACCACCCTGAATATGCCCGACCTCGTCTGATCTCGGAAGCCAAGGAGGGTTGGGCCTGGTTAGTACTTTAATGGGAGACTGCTTGGGAATACCAGGTGCTGTAAGCGTTTTCTCTTCTCTCAACAACCTGCATGTCTTTTGTTGCAACGTCTGATCTCCCTGTGACACATGAGGAAGTTGGTCATCTTCAGCTGCTGCTGCTTTGTTGGCAGACACGAAGTGATCTGAGAGTCTCAGTTTCAGCTGAAGAGAATAATCACGTCAGGGAAGAAGATGTGCCCACTACACATCAGCCTTTCTCAGCAATTATCTGGTTACATAGAGGAACCGTATGATTCCTGTACTTATATAATGCACATTTGTCACAGACATTGTTGCTTACGGCCACACCACCCTCAATATGCCTGACCTCGTCTGATCTCGGAAGCCAAGAAGAGTTGGGCCTGGTTAGTACTTTGGTGGGAGACCGCTTGAAAATACCAGGTGCTGTAAGCTTTTTCTCTTCTCTCTACCACCTGCATGTCTTTTTTTGCAACGTCTGATCACCCTGTGACACATGAGGAAGTTGGTCATCTTCAGCTGCTGCTGCTTTGTTGGCAGACACAGAGTGATCTGAGAGTCTCAGTTTCAGTTGCAGAGAATAATCACATCAGGGAAGAATATGTGCCCACTACAAGTCAGCCTTTCTCGGCAATTATCTGGTTTCATAGAGGAACCGTATGATTCCAGTACCTATATAATGCACATGTGTCACAGAAATTGTTCCTTACGGCCACACCACCCTGAATAAGCCTGACCTCGTCTGATCTCGGAAGCCAAGGAGGGTTGGGCCTGGTTAGTACTTTAATGGGAGACTGCTTGGGAATACCAGGTGCTGTAAGCGTTTTCTCTTCTCTCTACAACCTGCATGTCTTTTGTTGCAACGTCTGATCACCCTGTGACACATGAGGAAGTTGGCCATCTTCAGCTGCTGCTGCTTTGTTGGAAGACACGAAGTGATCTGAGAGTCTCAGTTTCAGCTGAAGAGAATAATCACGTCAGGGAAGAAGATGTGCCCACTACACATCAGCCTTTCTCAGCAATTATCTGGTTACATAGAGGAACCGTATGATTCCTGTACCTATATAATGCACATTTGTCACAGACATTGTTACTTACGGCCACACCACCCTGAATTTGCCTGACCTCGTCTGATCTCGGAAGCCAAGCAGTGTTGGGCCTGGTTAGTACTTGGGTGGGAGACCTTTTGGGAATACCAGGTGCTGTAAGGTTTTTCTCTTCTCTCTACCACCTGCATGTGTTTTGTTGCAACGTCTGATCACCCTGTGACACATGAGGTATTTGGTCATCTTCAGCTGCGGCTGCTTTGTTGGCAAACACGAAGTGATCTGAGAGTCTCAGTTTCAGCTGAAGAGAATGATCACGTCAGGGAACAAGATGTGCCCACTACACATCAGTCTTTCTCTGCAATTATCTGGTTGCATAGAGGAACCGTATGATTCCAGTACCTATATAATGCACATTTTTCAGAGATATTGTTGCTTACGGCCACACCACCCTGAACATGCCCGCCCTCGTCTGATCTCGGAAGCCAAGCACAGTTGGGCCTGGTTTGTACTTGGATGGAAGACCTTTTGGGAATACCAGGTGCTTTAAGCTTTTTCTCTGCTCTCTACCACCTGCATGTCTTTTGTTGCAACGTCTGATCACCCTATGACACATGAGGAAGTTGGTCATCTTCAGCAGCTGCTGCTGCTTTGTTGGCAGACACGAAGTGATCTGAGAGTCTCAGTTTCAGTTGCAGAGAATGATCACATCAGAGAAGATTATTTGCCCGCTACACATCAGCCTTTCTCGGCAATTATCTGGTTGCATAGAGGAACCGTATGATTCCAGTACCTATATAATGCACATTTGTCAGAGACATTGTTGCTTACGGCCACACCACCCTGAAGAAGCCTGACCTCGTCTGATCTCGGACGCCAAGCAGGGTTGTACCTGGTTAGTACTTGGATGGGAGACAGCTTGGGAGTACCAGGTGCTGTAAGCTTTTTCTCTTCTCTCTACCACCTGCATGTGTTTTGTTGCAACGTCTGATCACCCTGTGACACATGAGGAAGTTGGTCATCTTCAGCTGTTGCTGCTTTGTTGGAAGACACGAAGTGATCTGAGAGTCTCAGTTTCAGCTGAAGAGAATAATCACGTCAGGGAAGAAGATGTGCCCACTACACATCAGCCTTTCTCAGCAATTATCTGGTTACATAGAGGAACCGTATGATTCCTGTACTTATATAATGCACATTTGTCACAGACATTGTTGCTTACGGCCACACCACCCTGAATATGCCTGACCTCGTCTGATCTCGGAAGCCAAGCAGAGTTGGGCCTGGTTAGTACTTGGGTGGGAGACCGCTTGAAAATACCAGGTGCTGTAAGCTTTTTCTCTTCTCTCTACCACCTGCATGTCTTTTTTTGCAACGTCTGATCACCCTGTGACACATGAGGAAGTTGGTCATCTTCAGCTGCTGCTGCTTTGTTGGCAGACACAGAGTGATCTGAGAGTCTCAGTTTCAGCTGCAGAGAATAATCACATCAGGGAAGAATATGTGCCCACTACAAGTCAGCCTTTCTCGGCAATTATCTGGTTTCATAGAGGAAGTGTATGATTCCAGTACCTATATAATGCACATTTGTCACAGAAATTGTTCCTTACGGCCACACCACCCTGAATAAGCCTGACCTCGTCTGATCTCGGAAGCCGAGGAGGGTTGGGCCTGGTTAGTACTTTAATGGGAGACTGCTTGGGAATACCAGGTGCTGTAAGCGTTTTCTCTTCTCTCTACAACCTACATGTCTTTTGTTGCAACGTCTGATCACCCTGTGACACATGAGGTATTTGGTCATCTTCAGCTGCGGCTGCTTTGTTGGCAAACACAAAGTGATCTGAGAGTCTCAGTTTCAGCTGAAGAGAATGATCACGTCAGGGAACAAGATGTGCCCACTACACATCAGCCTTTCTCTGCAATTATCTGGTTGCATAGAGGAACCGTATGATTCCAGTACCTATATAATGCACATTTTTCAGAGATATTGTTGCTTACGGCCACACCACCCTGAACATCCCCTTCCTCGTCTGATCTCGGAAGCCAAGCACAGTTGGGCCTGGTTTGTACTTGGATGGAAGACCTCTTGGGAATACCAGGTGCTTTAAGCTTTTTCTCTTCTCTCAACCACCTGCATGTCTTTTGTTGCAATGTCTGATCACCCTGTGACACATGAGGAAGTTGGTCATCTTCAGCTGCTGCTGCTTTGTTGGCAGACACGAAGTGATCTGAGAGTCTCATTTTCAGCTGGAGAGAATTATCACGTCAGGGAACAAGATATGCCCTCTACATATCAGCCTTTCTCTGCAAATATCTGGTTACATAGAGGAACCATATGATTTGATTACCTATATAATGCGCATTTGTCACAGAGATTGTTGCTTACGGCCAAACCACCCTGAATATGTCCAACCTCGTCTGATCTCGGAAGCCAAGGAGGGTTGGGCCTGGTTAGTACTTTGATGGGAGACCGCTTGGGAATACCAGGTGCTGTAAGCTTTTTCTCTTCTCTCTACCACCTGCATGTCTTTTGTTGCAACGTCTGATCACCCTGTGACACATGAGGAAGTTGGTCATCTTCAGCTTCTGCTGCTTTGTTGGCAGACACGAAGTGATCTGAGAGTCTCAGTTTCAGTTGCAGAGAATGATCACATCAGAGAAGATGATTTACCCGCTACACATCAGCCTTTCTCGGCAATTATCTGGTTGCATAGAAGAACCGTATGATTCCAGTACCTATATAATGCACATTTGTCAGAGACATTGTTGCTTACGGCCACACAACCCTGAACATGCCCGACCTCGTCTGATCTCGGAAGCCAAGCACAGTTGGGCCTGGTTTGTACTTGGATGGAAGACCTCTTGGGAATACGAGGTGCTGTAAGCTTTTTCTCTTCTCTCTACCACCTGCATGTCTTTTGTTGCAACGTCTGATCACCCTGTGACACATGAGGAAGTTGGTCATCTTCAGCTTCTGCTGCTTTGTTGGCAGACACAAAGTGATCTGAGAGTCTCAGTTTCAGCTCGAGAGAATAATCACGTCAGGGAAGAAGATGTGCCCACTACTTATCAGCTTTTCTCGGCAATTATCTGGTTACATAGAGGAACTGTATGATTCCAGTACCTTTATAATGCACATTTGTCACAGTTATGGTTGCTTACCGCCACACCACCCTGAATATGCCCGACCACGTCTGATCTCGGAAGCCAAGCAGGTTTGGGCCTGGTTTGTACTTGGATGGTAGACTCTCTGGGAATGCCAGGTGCTGTAAGCTTTTTCTCTTCTCTCTACCACCTGCATGTCTTTTGTTGCAACGTCTGATCACCCTGTGACACATGAGGAAGTTGGTCATCTTCAGCTACTGCTGCTTTGTTGGCAGACACAAAGTGATCTGAGAGTCTCAGTTTCAGCTGCAGAGAATAATCACGTCAGGGAAGAAGATGTGCCCACTACACATCAGCCTTTCTCGGAAATGATCTGGTTGCATAGAGGAACCGTATGATTCCAGTACCTATATAATGCACATTTGTCAGAGACATTGTTGCTTACGGCCACACCACCCTGAACATGCTCGACCTCGTCTGATCTCGGAAGCCAAGGAGGTTTGGGCCTGGTTAGTACTTGGATAGGAGATCTCTTGGGAATACCAGGTGTGGTAAGCTTTTTCTCTTCTCTCTACCACCTGCATGTCTTTTGTTGCAACGTCTGATCACCCTGTGACACATGAGGAAGTTGGTCATCTTCAGCAGCTGCTGCTGCTTTGTTGGCAGACACGAAGTGATCTGAGAGTCTCAGTTTAAGTTGCAGAGAATGATCACATCAGGGAAGAAGATATGCCCATAACAAGTGAGCCTTTCTCGGAAATTATCTGGTTACATAGAGGAAGTGTATGATTCCAGTACTTATATAATGCACATTTGTCACAGTTATTGTTGCTTACGGCCACACCACCCTGAATATACCCGACCTCGTCTGATCTCGGAAGCCAAGCACGTTTGAGCCTGGTTAGTACTTGGATGGTAGACTGCTTGGGAATACCAGGTGCTGTAAGCGTTTTCTCTTCTCTCTACAACCTGCATGTCTTTTGTTGCAACGTCTGATCACCCTGTGACACATGAGGAAGTTGGTGATCTTCAGCTGCTGCTGCTTTGTTGGCAGACACCAAGTGATCTGAGAGTCTCAGTTTCAGCTGCAGAGAATAATCACATCAGGGAAGAAGATGTGCCCATAACAAGTCAGCCTTTCTCTGCAATTATCTGGTTACATAGAGGAAGTGTATGATTCCAGTACCTATATAATGCACATTTGTCACAGAAATTGTTCCTTACGGCCACACCACCCTGAATATGCCCGACCTCGTCTGATCTCGGAAGCCAAGGAGGGTTGGGCCTGGTTAGTACTTTAATGGGAGACTGCTTGGGAATACCAGGTGCTGTAAGCGTTTTCTCTTCTCTCAACAACCTGCATGTCTTTTGTTGCAACGTCTGATCTCCCTGTGACACATGAGGAAGTTGGTCATCTTCAGCTGCTGCTGCTTTGTTGGCAGACACGAAGTGATCTGAGAGTCTCAGTTTCAGCTGAAGAGAATAATCACGTCAGGGAAGAAGATGTGCCCACTACACATCAGCCTTTCTCAGCAATTATCTGGTTACATAGAGGAACCGTATGATTCCTGTACTTATATAATGCACATTTGTCACAGACATTGTTGCTTACGGCCACACCACCCTCAATATGCCTGACCTCGTCTGATCTCGGAAGCCAAGAAGAGTTGGGCCTGGTTAGTACTTTGGTGGGAGACCGCTTGAAAATACCAGGTGCTGTAAGCTTTTTCTCTTCTCTCTACCACCTGCATGTCTTTTTTTGCAACGTCTGATCACCCTGTGACACATGAGGAAGTTGGTCATCTTCAGCTGCTGCTGCTTTGTTGGCAGACACAGAGTGATCTGAGAGTCTCAGTTTCAGTTGCAGAGAATAATCACATCAGGGAAGAATATGTGCCCACTACAAGTCAGCCTTTCTCGGCAATTATCTGGTTTCATAGAGGAACCGTATGATTCCAGTACCTATATAATGCACATGTGTCACAGAAATTGTTCCTTACGGCCACACCACCCTGAATAAGCCTGACCTCGTCTGATCTCGGAAGCCAAGGAGGGTTGGGCCTGGTTAGTACTTTAATGGGAGACTGCTTGGGAATACCAGGTGCTGTAAGCGTTTTCTCTTCTCTCTACAACCTGCATGTCTTTTGTTGCAACGTCTGATCACCCTGTGACACATGAGGAAGTTGGCCATCTTCAGCTGCTGCTGCTTTGTTGGAAGACACGAAGTGATCTGAGAGTCTCAGTTTCAGCTGAAGAGAATAATCACGTCAGGGAAGAAGATGTGCCCACTACACATCAGCCTTTCTCAGCAATTATCTGGTTACATAGAGGAACCGTATGATTCCTGTACCTATATAATGCACATTTGTCACAGACATTGTTACTTACGGCCACACCACCCTGAATTTGCCTGACCTCGTCTGATCTCGGAAGCCAAGCAGTGTTGGGCCTGGTTAGTACTTGGGTGGGAGACCTTTTGGGAATACCAGGTGCTGTAAGGTTTTTCTCTTCTCTCTACCACCTGCATGTGTTTTGTTGCAACGTCTGATCACCCTGTGACACATGAGGTATTTGGTCATCTTCAGCTGCGGCTGCTTTGTTGGCAAACACGAAGTGATCTGAGAGTCTCAGTTTCAGCTGAAGAGAATGATCACGTCAGGGAACAAGATGTGCCCACTACACATCAGTCTTTCTCTGCAATTATCTGGTTGCATAGAGGAACCGTATGATTCCAGTACCTATATAATGCACATTTTTCAGAGATATTGTTGCTTACGGCCACACCACCCTGAACATGCCCGCCCTCGTCTGATCTCGGAAGCCAAGCACAGTTGGGCCTGGTTTGTACTTGGATGGAAGACCTTTTGGGAATACCAGGTGCTTTAAGCTTTTTCTCTGCTCTCTACCACCTGCATGTCTTTTGTTGCAACGTCTGATCACCCTATGACACATGAGGAAGTTGGTCATCTTCAGCAGCTGCTGCTGCTTTGTTGGCAGACACGAAGTGATCTGAGAGTCTCAGTTTCAGTTGCAGAGAATGATCACATCAGAGAAGATTATTTGCCCGCTACACATCAGCCTTTCTCGGCAATTATCTGGTTGCATAGAGGAACCGTATGATTCCAGTACCTATATAATGCACATTTGTCAGAGACATTGTTGCTTACGGCCACACCACCCTGAAGAAGCCTGACCTCGTCTGATCTCGGACGCCAAGCAGGGTTGTACCTGGTTAGTACTTGGATGGGAGACAGCTTGGGAGTACCAGGTGCTGTAAGCTTTTTCTCTTCTCTCTACCACCTGCATGTGTTTTGTTGCAACGTCTGATCACCCTGTGACACATGAGGAAGTTGGTCATCTTCAGCTGTTGCTGCTTTGTTGGAAGACACGAAGTGATCTGAGAGTCTCAGTTTCAGCTGAAGAGAATAATCACGTCAGGGAAGAAGATGTGCCCACTACACATCAGCCTTTCTCAGCAATTATCTGGTTACATAGAGGAACCGTATGATTCCTGTACTTATATAATGCACATTTGTCACAGACATTGTTGCTTACGGCCACACCACCCTGAATATGCCTGACCTCGTCTGATCTCGGAAGCCAAGCAGAGTTGGGCCTGGTTAGTACTTGGGTGGGAGACCGCTTGAAAATACCAGGTGCTGTAAGCTTTTTCTCTTCTCTCTACCACCTGCATGTCTTTTTTTGCAACGTCTGATCACCCTGTGACACATGAGGAAGTTGGTCATCTTCAGCTGCTGCTGCTTTGTTGGCAGACACAGAGTGATCTGAGAGTCTCAGTTTCAGCTGCAGAGAATAATCACATCAGGGAAGAATATGTGCCCACTACAAGTCAGCCTTTCTCGGCAATTATCTGGTTTCATAGAGGAAGTGTATGATTCCAGTACCTATATAATGCACATTTGTCACAGAAATTGTTCCTTACGGCCACACCACCCTGAATAAGCCTGACCTCGTCTGATCTCGGAAGCCGAGGAGGGTTGGGCCTGGTTAGTACTTTAATGGGAGACTGCTTGGGAATACCAGGTGCTGTAAGCGTTTTCTCTTCTCTCTACAACCTACATGTCTTTTGTTGCAACGTCTGATCACCCTGTGACACATGAGGTATTTGGTCATCTTCAGCTGCGGCTGCTTTGTTGGCAAACACAAAGTGATCTGAGAGTCTCAGTTTCAGCTGAAGAGAATGATCACGTCAGGGAACAAGATGTGCCCACTACACATCAGCCTTTCTCTGCAATTATCTGGTTGCATAGAGGAACCGTATGATTCCAGTACCTATATAATGCACATTTTTCAGAGATATTGTTGCTTACGGCCACACCACCCTGAACATCCCCTTCCTCGTCTGATCTCGGAAGCCAAGCACAGTTGGGCCTGGTTTGTACTTGGATGGAAGACCTCTTGGGAATACCAGGTGCTTTAAGCTTTTTCTCTTCTCTCAACCACCTGCATGTCTTTTGTTGCAATGTCTGATCACCCTGTGACACATGAGGAAGTTGGTCATCTTCAGCTGCTGCTGCTTTGTTGGCAGACACGAAGTGATCTGAGAGTCTCATTTTCAGCTGGAGAGAATTATCACGTCAGGGAACAAGATATGCCCTCTACATATCAGCCTTTCTCTGCAAATATCTGGTTACATAGAGGAACCATATGATTTGATTACCTATATAATGCGCATTTGTCACAGAGATTGTTGCTTACGGCCAAACCACCCTGAATATGTCCAACCTCGTCTGATCTCGGAAGCCAAGGAGGGTTGGGCCTGGTTAGTACTTTGATGGGAGACCGCTTGGGAATACCAGGTGCTGTAAGCTTTTTCTCTTCTCTCTACCACCTGCATGTCTTTTGTTGCAACGTCTGATCACCCTGTGACACATGAGGAAGTTGGTCATCTTCAGCTTCTGCTGCTTTGTTGGCAGACACGAAGTGATCTGAGAGTCTCAGTTTCAGTTGCAGAGAATGATCACATCAGAGAAGATGATTTACCCGCTACACATCAGCCTTTCTCGGCAATTATCTGGTTGCATAGAAGAACCGTATGATTCCAGTACCTATATAATGCACATTTGTCAGAGACATTGTTGCTTACGGCCACACAACCCTGAACATGCCCGACCTCGTCTGATCTCGGAAGCCAAGCACAGTTGGGCCTGGTTTGTACTTGGATGGAAGACCTCTTGGGAATACGAGGTGCTGTAAGCTTTTTCTCTTCTCTCTACCACCTGCATGTCTTTTGTTGCAACGTCTGATCACCCTGTGACACATGAGGAAGTTGGTCATCTTCAGCTTCTGCTGCTTTGTTGGCAGACACAAAGTGATCTGAGAGTCTCAGTTTCAGCTCGAGAGAATAATCACGTCAGGGAAGAAGATGTGCCCACTACTTATCAGCTTTTCTCGGCAATTATCTGGTTACATAGAGGAACTGTATGATTCCAGTACCTTTATAATGCACATTTGTCACAGTTATGGTTGCTTACCGCCACACCACCCTGAATATGCCCGACCACGTCTGATCTCGGAAGCCAAGCAGGTTTGGGCCTGGTTTGTACTTGGATGGTAGACTCTCTGGGAATGCCAGGTGCTGTAAGCTTTTTCTCTTCTCTCTACCACCTGCATGTCTTTTGTTGCAACGTCTGATCACCCTGTGACACATGAGGAAGTTGGTCATCTTCAGCTACTGCTGCTTTGTTGGCAGACACAAAGTGATCTGAGAGTCTCAGTTTCAGCTGCAGAGAATAATCACGTCAGGGAAGAAGATGTGCCCACTACACATCAGCCTTTCTCGGAAATGATCTGGTTGCATAGAGGAACCGTATGATTCCAGTACCTATATAATGCACATTTGTCAGAGACATTGTTGCTTACGGCCACACCACCCTGAACATGCTCGACCTCGTCTGATCTCGGAAGCCAAGGAGGTTTGGGCCTGGTTAGTACTTGGATAGGAGACCTCTTGGGAATACCAGGTGTGGTAAGCTTTTTCTCTTCTCTCTACCACCTGCATGTCTTTTGTTGCAACGTCTGATCACCCTGTGACACATGAGGAAGTTGGTCATCTTCAGCAGCTGCTGCTGCTTTGTTGGCAGACACGAAGTGATCTGAGAGTCTCAGTTTAAGTTGCAGAGAATGATCACATCAGGGAAGAAGATATGCCCATAACAAGTGAGCCTTTCTCGGAAATTATCTGGTTACATAGAGGAAGTGTATGATTCCAGTACTTATATAATGCACATTTGTCACAGAAATTGTTCCTTACGGCCACACCACCCTGAATAAGCCTGACCTCGTCTGATCTCGGAAGCCGAGGAGGGTTGGGCCTGGTTAGTACTTTAATGGGAGACTGCTTGGGAATACCAGGTGCTGTAAGCGTTTTCTCTTCTCTCTACAACCTACATGTCTTTTGTTGCAACGTCTGATCACCCTGTGACACATGAGGTATTTGGTCATCTTCAGCTGCGGCTGCTTTGTTGGCAAACACAAAGTGATCTGAGAGTCTCAGTTTCAGCTGAAGAGAATGATCACGTCAGGGAACAAGATGTGCCCACTACACATCAGCCTTTCTCTGCAATTATCTGGTTGCATAGAGGAACCGTATGATTCCAGTACCTATATAATGCACATTTTTCAGAGATATTGTTGCTTACGGCCACACCACCCTGAACATCCCCTTCCTCGTCTGATCTCGGAAGCCAAGCACAGTTGGGCCTGGTTTGTACTTGGATGGAAGACCTCTTGGGAATACCAGGTGCTTTAAGCTTTTTCTCTTCTCTCAACCACCTGCATGTCTTTTGTTGCAATGTCTGATCACCCTGTGACACATGAGGAAGTTGGTCATCTTCAGCTGCTGCTGCTTTGTTGGCAGACACAAAGTGATCTGAGAGTCTCATTTTCAGCTGGAGAGAATTATCACGTCAGGGAACAAGATATGCCCGCTACATATCAGCCTTTCTCTGCAAATATCTGGTTACATAGAGGAACCATATGATTTGATTACCTATATAATGCGCATTTGTCACAGAGATTGTTGCTTACGGCCAAACCACCCTGAATATGTCCAACCTCGTCTGATCTCGGAAGCCAAGGAGGGTTGGGCCTGGTTAGTACTTTGATGGGAGACCGCTTGGGAATACCAGGTGCTGTAAGCTTTTTCTCTTCTCTCTACCACCTGCATGTCTTTTGTTGCAACGTCTGATCACCCTGTGACACATGAGGAAGTTGGTCATCTTCAGCTTCTGCTGCTTTGTTGGCAGACACGAAGTGATCTGAGAGTCTCAGTTTCAGTTGCAGAGAATGATCACATCAGAGAAGATGATTTACCCGCTACACATCAGCCTTTCTCGGCAATTATCTGGTTGCATAGAAGAACCGTATGATTCCAGTACCTATATAATGCACATTTGTCAGAGACATTGTTGCTTACGGCCACACAACCCTGAACATGCCCGACCTCGTCTGATCTCGCAAGCCAAGCACAGTTGGGCCTGGTTTGTACTTGGATGGAAGACCTCTTGGGAATACGAGGTGCTGTAAGCTTTTTCTCTTCTCTCTACCACCTGCATGTCTTTTGTTGCAACGTCTGATCACCCTGTGACACATGAGGAAGTTGGTCATCTTCAGCTTCTGCTGCTTTGTTGGCAGACACAAAGTGATCTGAGAGTCTCAGTTTCAGCTCGAGAGAATAATCACGTCAGGGAAGAAGATGTGCCCACTACTTATCAGCTTTTCTCGGCAATTATCTGGTTACATAGAGGAACTGTATGATTCCAGTACCTTTATAATGCACATTTGTCACAGTTATGGTTGCTTACCGCCACACCACCCTGAATATGCCCGACCACGTCTGATCTCGGAAGCCAAGCAGGTTTGGGCCTGGTTTGTACTTGGATGGTAGACTCTCTGGGAATGCCAGGTGCTGTAAGCTTTTTCTCTTCTCTCTACCACCTGCATGTCTTTTGTTGCAACGTCTGATCACCCTGTGACACATGACGAAGTTGGTCATCTTCAGCTACTGCTGCTTTGTTGGCAGACACAAAGTGATCTGAGAGTCTCAGTTTCAGCTGCAGAGAATAATCACGTCAGGGAAGAAGATGTGCCCACTACACATCAGCCTTTCTCGGAAATGATCTGGTTGCATAGAGGAACCGTATGATTCCAGTACCTATATAATGCACATTTGTCAGAGACATTGTTGCTTACGGCCACACCACCCTGAACATGCTCGACCTCGTCTGATCTCGGAAGCCAAGGAGGTTTGGGCCTGGTTAGTACTTGGATAGGAGACCTCTTGGGAATACCAGGTGTGGTAAGCTTTTTCTCTTCTCTCTACCACCTGCATGTCTTTTGTTGCAACGTCTGATCACCCTGTGACACATGAGGAAGTTGGTCATCTTCAGCAGCTGCTGCTGCTTTGTTGGCAGACACGAAGTGATCTGAGAGTCTCAGTTTAAGTTGCAGAGAATGATCACATCAGGGAAGAAGATATGCCCATAACAAGTGAGCCTTTCTCGGAAATTATCTGGTTACATAGAGGAAGTGTATGATTCCAGTACTTATATAATGCACATTTGTCACAGTTATTGTTGCTTACGGCCACACCACCCTGAATATACCCGACCTCGTCTGATCTCGGAAGCCAAGCACGTTTGAGCCTGGTTAGTACTTGGATGGTAGACTGCTTGGGAATACCAGGTGCTGTAAGCGTTTTCTCTTCTCTCTACAACCTGCATGTCTTTTGTTGCAACGTCTGATCACCCTGTGACACATGAGGAAGTTGGTGATCTTCAGCTGCTGCTGCTTTGTTGGCAGACACCAAGTGATCTGAGAGTCTCAGTTTCAGCTGCAGAGAATAATCACATCAGGGAAGAAGATGTGCCCATAACAAGTCAGCCTTTCTCTGCAATTATCTGGTTACATAGAGGAAGTGTATGATTCCAGTACCTATATAATGCACATTTGTCACAGAAATTGTTCCATACGGCCACACCACCCTGAATATGCCCGACCTCGTCTGATCTCGGAAGCCAAGGAGGGTTGGGCCTGGTTAGTACTTTAATGGGAGACTGCTTGGGAATACCAGGTGCTGTAAGCGTTTTCTCTTCTCTCAACAACCTGCATGTCTTTTGTTGCAACGTCTGATCTCCCTGTGACACATGAGGAAGTTGGTCATCTTCAGCTTCTGCTGCTTTGTTGGCAGACACGAAGTGATCTGAGAGTCTCAGTTTCAGCTGAAGAGAATAATCACGTCAGGGAAGAAGATGTGCCCACTACACATCAGCCTTTCTCAGCAATTATCTGGTTACATAGAGGAACCGTATGATTCCTGTACTTATATAATGCACATTTGTCACAGACATTGTTGCTTACGGCCACACCACCCTCAATATGCCTGACCTCGTCTGATCTCGGAAGCCAAGAAGAGTTGGGCCTGGTTAGTACTTTGGTGGGAGACCGCTTGAAAATACCAGGTGCTGTAAGCTTTTTCTCTTCTCTCTACCACCTGCATGTCTTTTTTTGCAACGTCTGATCACCCTGTGACACATGAGGAAGTTGGTCATCTTCAGCTGCTGCTGCTTTGTTGGCAGACACAGAGTGATCTGAGAGTCTCAGTTTCAGTTGCAGAGAATAATCACATCAGGGAAGAATATGTGCCCACTACAAGTCAGCCTTTCTCGGCAATTATCTGGTTTCATAGAGGAAGTGTATGATTCCAGTACCTATATAATGCACATGTGTCACAGAAATTGTTCCTTACGGCCACACCACCCTGAATAAGCCTGACCTCGTCTGATCTCGGAAGCCAAGGAGGGTTGGGCCTGGTTAGTACTTTAATGGGAGACTGCTTGGGAATACCAGGTGCTGTAAGCGTTTTCTCTTCTCTCTACAACCTGCATGTCTTTTGTTGCAACGTCTGATCACCCTGTGACACATGAGGAAGTTGGCCATCTTCAGCTGCTGCTGCTTTGTTGGAAGACACGAAGTGATCTGAGAGTCTCAGTTTCAGCTGAAGAGAATAATCACGTCAGGGAAGAAGATGTGCCCACTACACATCAGCCTTTCTCAGCAATTATCTGGTTACATAGAGGAACCGTATGATTCCTGTACCTATATAATGCACATTTGTCACAGACATTGTTACTTACGGCCACACCACCCTGAATTTGCCTGACCTCGTCTGATCTCGGAAGCCAAGCAGTGTTGGGCCTGGTTAGTACTTGGGTGGGAGACCTTTTGGGAATACCAGGTGCTGTAAGGTTTTTCTCTTCTCTCTACCACCTGCATGTGTTTTGTTGCAACGTCTGATCACCCTGTGACACATGAGGTATTTGGTCATCTTCAGCTGCGGCTGCTTTGTTGGCAAACACGAAGTGATCTGAGAGTCTCAGTTTCAGCTGAAGAGAATGATCACGTCAGGGAACAAGATGTGCCCACTACACATCAGTCTTTCTCTGCAATTATCTGGTTGCATAGAGGAACCGTATGATTCCAGTACCTATATAATGCACATTTTTCAGAGACATTGTTGCTTACGGCCACACCACCCTGAACATGCCCGCCCTCGTCTGATCTCGGAAGCCAAGCACAGTTGGGCCTGGTTTGTACTTGGATGGAAGACCTTTTGGGAATACCAGGTGCTTTAAGCTTTTTCTCTTCTCTCAACCACCTGCATGTCTTTTGTTGCAATGTCTGATCACCCTGTGACACATGAGGAAGTTGGTCATCTTCAGCTGCTGCTGCTTTGTTGGCAGACACGAAGTGATCTGAGAGTCTCATTTTCAGCTGGAGAGAATTATCACGTCAGGGAAGAAGATGTGCACACAACAAGTTAGCCTTTCTCTGCAATTATCTGGTTACATAGAGGAACCATATGATTTGATTGCCTATATAATGCGCATTTGTCACAGAGACTGTTGCTTACGGCCAAACCACCCTGAATATGTCCAACCTCGTCTGATCTCGGAAGCCAAGGAGGGTTGGGCCTGGTTAGTACTTTGATGGGAGACCGCTTGGGAATACCAGGTGCTGTAAGCTTTTTTTCTTCTCTCTACCACCTGCATGTCTTTTGTTGCAACGTCTGATCACCCTGTGACACATGAGGAAGGTGGTCATCTTCAGCTGCTGCTGCTTTGTTGGCAGACACGAAGTGATCTGAGAGTCTCAGTTTCAGCTGAAGAGAATGATCACATCAGAGAAGATGATATGCCCGCTACACATCAGCCTTTCTCGGCAATTATCTGGTTGCATAGAGGAACCATATGATTCCAGTACCTATATAATGCACATTTGTCAGAGACATTGTTGCTTACGGCCACACAACCCTGAACATGCCCGACCTCGTCTGATCTCGGAAGCCAAGCACAGTTGGGCCTGGTTTGGACTTGGATGGAAGACCTCTTGGGAATACGAGGTGCTGTAAGCTTTTTCTCTTCTCTCTACCACCTGCATGTCTTTTGTTGCAACGTCTGATCACCCTGTGACACATGAGGAAGTTGGTCATCTTCAGCTTCTGCTGCTTTGTTGGCAGACACAAAGTGATCTGAGAGTCTCAGTTTCAGCTCGAGAGAATAATCACGTCAGGGAAGAAGATGTGCCCACTACTTATCAGCTTTTCTTGGCAATTATCTGGTTACATAGAGGAACTGTATGATTCCAATATCTTTATAATGCACATTTGTCACAGTTATGGTTGCTTACCGCCACACCACCCTGAATATGCCTGACCACGTCTGATCTCGGAAGCCAAGCAGGTTTGGGCCTGGTTAGTACTTGGATGATAGACTCTCTGGGAATACCAGGTGCTGTAAGCTTTTTCTCTTCTCTCTACCACCTGCATGTCTTTTGTTGCAACGTCTGATCACCCTGTGACACATGAGGAAGTTGGTCATCTTCAGCTGCTGCTGCTTTGTTGGCAGACACAAAGTGATCTGAGAGTCTCAGTTTCAGCTGCAGAGAATAATCACGTCAGGGAAGAAGATGTGCCCACTACACATCAGCCTTTCTCGGAAATGATCTGGTTGCATAGAGGAACCGTATGATTCCAGTACCTATATAATGCACATTTGTCAGAGACACTGTTGCTTACGGCCACACCACCCTGAACATGCTCGACCTCGTCTGATCTCGGAAGCCAAGGAGGTTTGGGCCTGGTTAGTACTTGGATGGAAGACCTCTTGGGAATGCCAGGTATGGTAAGCTTTTTCTCTTCTCTCTACCACCTGCATGTCTTTTGTTGCAACGTCTGATCACCCTGTGACACATGAGGAAGTTGGTCATCTTCAGCAGCTGCTGCTGCTTTGTTGGCAGACACGAAGTGATCTGAGAGTCTCAGTTTCAGCTGCAGAGAATGATCACATCAGGGAAGAAGATGTGCCCATAACAAGTGAGCCTTTCTCGGAAATTATCTGGTTACATAGAGGAAGTGAATGATTCCAGTACTTATATAATGCACATTTGTCACAGTTATTGTTGCTTACGGCCACACCACCCTGAATATACCCGACCTCGTCTGATCTCGGAAGCCAAGCAGGTTTGAGCCTGGTTAGTACTTGGATGGTAGACTGCTTGGGAATACCAGGTGCTGTAAGCGTTTTCTCTTCTCTCTACAACCTGCATGTCTTTTGTTGCAACGCCTGATCACCCTGTGACACATGAGGAAGTTGGTCATCTTCAGCTGCTGCTGCTTTGTTGGCAGACACCAAGTGATCTGAGAGTCTCAGTTTCAGCTGCAGAGAATAATCACATCAGGGAAGAAGATGTGCCCATAACAAGTCAGCCTTTCTCTGCAATTATCTGGTTACATAGAGGAAGTGTATGATTCCAGTACCTATATAATGCACATTTGTCACAGAAATTGTTCCTTACGGCCACACCACCCTGAATATGCCCGACCTCGTCTGATCTCGGAAGCCAAGGAGGGTTGGTCCTGGTTAGTACTTTAATGGGAGACTGCTTGGGAATACCAGGTGCTGTAAGCGTTTTCTCTTCTCTCTACAACCTGCATGTCTTTTGTTGCAACGTCTGATCACCCTGTGACACATGAGGAAGTTGGTCATCTTCAGCTGCTGCTGCTTTGTTGGCAGACACGAAGTGATCTGAGAGTCTCAGTTTCAGTTGCAGAGAATGACCACATCAGAGAAGATGATATGCCCGCTACACATCAGCCTTTCTCGGCAATTATCTGGTTGCATAGAGGAACCGTATGATTCCAGTACCTATATAATGCACATTTGTCAGAGACATTGTTGCTTACGGCCACACCACCCTGAACATGCCTGACCTCGTCTGATCTCGGAAGCCAAGCAGTGTTGGGCCTGGTTAGTACTTGGATGGGAAATCTCTTGGGAATACCAGGTGCTGTAAGCTTCTTCTCTTCTCTCGACCACCTGCATGTCTTTTGTTGCAACGTCTGATCATCCTGTGACACATGAGGAAGTTGGTCATCTTCAGCAGCTGCTGCTTCTTTGTTGGCAGACACGAAGTGATCTGAGAGTCTCAGTTTCAGCTGCAGAGAATAATCACATCAGGGAGGAAGATGTGCCCACTACAAGTCAGCCTTTCTCGGCAATTATCTGGTTACATAGAGGAAGTGTATGATTCCAGTACTTAGCAGCCACCACCCCAAGGCCCCTAAGGGACCCCGCCCCACACCGCAAGACAGCCCCACCTGCAAGCCCCCAAAACTGCCCTCCAAGCCCGACACACAGTCCCCCCCAGCAATCACCAACCCAGTCCCCACGACCCGAGAGACCACCAGACGCCCGAAGCCACACAGCCCCCCCCCAGCACACACCCAACCGCCCAGAGCGACGGGACAGCAACCCACCACCACCACTATGTGATAAAGCTAATCAGCGGGGACCAGAGAGAATGAAATTCAGCCAATTGATGTTTGAAAGAGGCAGACATTGTTTCCATGCTAATGTAATCTAAAAGAACATTTCTAAACTGGTTAATACACAGATTGTTCTTCGCTTTCCAGTTCATGAGAATAGTTTTCTTTGCGATACATAACACTGTGATGACCATGTGTGCTGAGTTCATTTCCATGTTGATGTTGTCTAAGTCACCCAGTATGCACAGTGTGGGGCATGCAGGAATGCTACACTTTAGCCATGTTGATAGGTCCGTACAGACTTCAAACCAGACCTTCTGGACAGGCGCACAAAACCACAAAGCGTGTGCATAATCATCAGGTGTGTTATCTGTGCAATGTGAGCAGATGTTTGAGCGTGTTAGACCCATCCTTAACATCCTTTGTCCTGTATAGTGTGTTCTATGAAGAATTTTGTATTGTATGAGCTGTAAATTAGGATTTCGAGTCATTCTGAAGGTGTTCAAACATATTTGTGGCCAGAAGCTATGACTAGAACTGATGGATAAATCTGCCTCCCATTTTTAGGATGGTAAAGACATTGTGTCATCTATCTTAGACAATAATTTATGTATTTTTGATAGTAGTTTTGGGATGCAGATGCTTAGAAATTCTGCTACTCTAATCGGGAGTTGTAAGCCAATAGGTTACAGTATATATCAAAATGGTTTAAACCTAGCCCAATAGATGAACCATGGATGAATATAGAACAAGCATTGTGTGATAATCTGGAAATCTCTGACCTGCCACTTATTAGTCAAAACGTAAAAAAATCACAAATGTTTTAAAAGCATTAACATCAGCACCTCTCTGACAGCCTGGTGGGAATTTCTAAAAATAACAAAGTCTTCACTTGTCCCGTGTAAGCTTACACCCATCTGGAACAATCCTGACATCCTGCAAAACAAAAAAATGCTAAACTTTACTCTGTGGAAGATCAAAGGAATCAAACATCTGGAACATATAATCCAAAATGGAAATTTTATTTCATTTGATGAGCTCATATCACAACATGAGATAGGCAGCAATAAATTCCTAGAATATCAACAACTTAAGTCTATAATAAGAAAGAAATATATCCTCCACCAACCAGACTTACAACTCCCGATTAGGGTAGCAGAATTTCTAAGCATCTGCACCCCAAAACTACTATCAAAAATATATAAAGTATTGTGAGGGAGAAAGTGGGCAACCCGGTCTTGTACCTCTCTGCAGACTGAAGCTTGGAGAAGTTTGATCATTTGTCCTGACACTTGCATTTGGGGAGCTATATAATATCCTTATCCAGTTGATGAAGTGTGACCCAAACCCGAACTGGTAGAACTGGGAGCACGGCCCTCTGGGCAGCCTACATACCCAAAGAGCCCCGCCCACCAGATGCCACTCAGTGCAACCACCTAGTGTGTATGTGTGTGTTTGATAAGTAGTGATGTCTAAGGTGTAATTAAAAAAGGGGTGGGGAACTGCAGAGTGCAGCCAAGGGGACCGCCTACGTGGCCCCATCCACTACACCCCACAGAACACACACGCCCCCAAAACCCTTCATGTGTGAGTGTGTGCTGTGTACAGGAGCCAAAAGGGAGAGGGGTATGGGGATATACACCGGGAGAGCTAGTCTCCCCCAGAGAGGGCAGCCAGGGACTGGCTGCAATAGGCACCCGCTACCTCGGACCCAACACATCAGGACATCAAGAGGGCCTGATGTCCACCAGGCTCGGGGCTTGCAGCGACCATATTCCGGGAGCTACTGTACCCCCAGAAAGTACCCACCCCGTCCAACCCCACTCAACCAACCCCATCCCACCCCGGAGGACCTCTACAAAAAAACAAACAAACAACAACAAACAAACCACCCGGTCACACCAGACGCAGCAGCCCGGGCCTGAGACCCACCATCACCCAGGCCCCCCCCTCAACAGGGGAAAAGCACCCCCCCCCACCGCACGCCCCAACACCCTAAAGAAAACAACCACCTGCGGATACCCTGGAGGTCCCAGAGCAACAAGCCTGGCACCAGGACCTGCACCAACCCACCCATACTGTGGCATGTCCAGGGCAACCCAGCCCCCCCGGGCGCAAGGCAGCGCCCAGCCACCAGGGCCCAGGCCCAGCACCACCACCCATGCCAGAGCGGCCCAGCCACCCGGTACAGAGCCAGCAGCCACCACCCCAAGGCCCCTAAGGGACCCCGCCCCACACAGCAAGACAGCCCCACCCGCAAGCCCCCAAAACTGCCCTCCAAGCCCGACACACAGTCCCCCCCAGCAATGACCAACCCGGTCCCCACGACCCGTGAGACCACCAGACGCCCAAAGCCACACAGCCCCCCCCCAGCACACACCCAACCGCCCAGAGCGACGGGACAGCAACCCACCACCACCACTATGTGATAAAGCTAATCAGCGGGGACCAGAGAGAATGAAATTCAGCCAATTGATGTTTTGAGGAGGCAGACATTGTTTCCATGCTAATATAATCTAAAACAACATTTCTAAACTGCTTAATACACAGACTGTTTTTCGCTTTCCAGTTCATGAGAATAGTTTTCTTTGCGATACATAACACTGCGAGGACCATGCAAACAAGCAGAGAAAAAACAAACACACAAACAAACAAAAACAAGCACAAGTAGTGGCAATCGCATACAACACAACTGTGCATATAGATGACCTGAGGCGACATGGTAATACATCAACTGCTACTGGACTAATGAATGTGTATTGTGTGTGTGTGTGTGTGTGTGTGTGAGAACATGCAACACCCATGGCACAGGACCTACATGATAACCGTTCTTACTTATGAGTGTATAAGTGTACACGGCCACAATCCACAGCCCCCCCAAGCAATCAGAAACAGGCAGAGAGGCCCACAAGACCCAGGCCACCAGCAGCCCCCACGGAGCACAGAACCCAGGATGCCCACCGCAGGGACAACCACGCATCCACCCAGAAGACAGCAGTGGAAGCCCCCGGACAGAGCCCCCATAAGCATAGGGCAGAGGCGCCCGGGAGCCAGGGGCAACAGCCCACCGACCCCACCAGGCCCCAGCCGCCCAGACATGGGCCGTGCACCGGACCCGGCCCCAGGAGCCCGAGCGCCCCAAAACCCCCCGGCAGAGGCCCCACCCAATACCCGGGAGGGCCAAGCGCCCCAGACAGCCACGCAGTGGGTCAGCGCCTGCCCCAGTGCCCCTGGCCAAGAGCCCTGGCAGTCAGGACGTGCCCACAGGTGGGTGAAGTCGCGAGGAGTGGGGAGAGGCAACGCCGCCCCCCCATTGGGAGAAGCACAGGCAGGCCAGGCGACAGCAAGTCCCAGACCCAGGCCCAATCATCACCACACACACTTTCACGTCCCATACATCCACACGTCATCCCTCCCTTGACTCCGCTGGGGTCTAGCACAGTGGGCACACCATGGGGCCAGCAGCCCCCCAGCCACCACAGACCCTGAACCAGCAGAATAATTAATTCCTCCTGGCCACTCCTTCCCGAGCAGCAACCAGGAAGCAGGGGTGTGAGAAGACCCCTCCCCTCACCCTTCTGGCTCTTCAATATTTTCTAATAGTGAGCGATTAAAATTGAGGGGCAGCCAACCTTGTAGAACTGGGAGGGCGGCCCTCTGGGCAGCCTACATACCCAAAGAGCCCCGTCCACCAGATGCCACTCAGTGCAACCACCCCCCAAGACGTAATGTGTGTGTGTGTGTGTGTTTGATAAGTAGTGATGTCTAAGGTGTAATTAAAACAGGGGCGGGGAACTGCAGAGTGCAGCCAAGGGGACCACCTACGTGGCCCCATCCACTACACCCCACAGAACACACACGCCCCCCAAAACCCTTCATGTGTGAGTGTGTGCTGTGTACAGGAGCCAAAAGGGAGAGGGTATGGGGATATACACCGGGAGAGCTACTCTCCCCCGGAGAGGGCAGCCAGGGACTGGCAGCAATAGGCACCCCCGCTACCTGGGACCCAGCACAGGGCAGGAGGGCCTGATGTCCACCAGGCTCGGGGCCTGCAGCGACCATATTCCGGGAGCTACTGTACCCCCAGAAGGTACCCACCCCGCCCCACCCCACTCAACCCAACCCCACCCCGGAGGACCTCTACAAACAAACACACAAACAACAACAAACAAACCACCCGGTCACACCAGACGCAGCAGCCCGGGCCTGAGACCCACCATCACCCTGGCCCCCCCCCATCAGGGGAAAAGCAACCCCCCCACCGCACGCCCCAACACCCTAAAGAAAACAACCACCTGCGGACACCCTGGAGGTCCCAGAGCAACAAGCCTGGCACCAGGACCTGCACTAACCCACCCATACTGTGGCATGTCCAGGGCAACCCAGCCCCCCCGGGCGCAAGGCAGCGCCCAGCCACCAGGGCCCAGGCCCAGCACCACCACCCACGCCAGAGCGGCCCAGCCACCCGGTATAGAGCCAGCAGCCACCACCCCAAGGCCCCTAAGGGACCCCGCCCCACACAGCAAGACAGCCCCACCCGCAAGCCCCCAAAACTGCCCTCCAAGCCCGACACACAGTCCCCCCCAGCAATGACCAACCCGGTCCCCACGACCCGAGAGACCACCAGACGCCCGAAGCCACACAGTTAATCAGCGGGGACCAGAGAGAATGAAATTCAGCCAATTGATGTTTTAAGGAGGCAGACATTGTTTCCATGCTAATATAATCTAAAAGAACATTTCTAAACAGGTTAATACACAGATTATTCTTCACTTTCCAGTTCATGAGAATAGTTTTCTTTGCGATACATAACACTGTGAGGACCATGTGTGCTGAGTTAATTTCCATGTTGATGTTGTCTAAGTCACCCAGCATGCAGGAATGCTACACTTTAGCCACGTTGATAGGTCCGTACACACTTCAAACCAGAACTTCTGGACAGGCGCACAAAACCACAAAGCGTGTGCATAATCATCAGGTGTGTTATCTGTGCAATGTGAGCAGATGTTAGAGTGTGTTAGACCCATCCTGAACATCCTTTGTCCTGTATAGTGTGTTCTATGAAGAATTTTGTATTGTATGAGCTGTAAATTAGGATTTCGAGTCATTCTAAAGGTGTTCAAACATATTTGTGGCCAGAAGCTGTGTGGTTCATCTATTGGGCTAGGTTTAAACCATTTTGATATATACTGTAACCTATTGGCTAAGGAATAGCGCTGAAAATGAGGTAAATCTAATCAACCACTTTCCTTGGTTTTCTGTAGCGTTTTTAAACTAATACGTGGTGGTTTGTTTTTCCACAGAAATTTGGAGATGCATTAATCTAGTGACTTAAACCAAGTAGCAGATGGTTTTATGGGGATCATTGAGAACAAATAGTTAACTTTTGGTAGTATCATCATTTTAATGGTTGTAACTCTCCCCATAAGTGATATAGGTAAGGACTTCCAACGAGAGAGATCGTCCTCTACTGTCTTTAATAATTGCACATAATTTAGCTTTGTTAGCTCTGAGAGCCTGGAGGAAATGTTTATGCCTAAATATCTAATATTTCCTGACTGTAAAGTGATCGCAGGTATATTCTGGACCCTACAGTTAATGGGCAGAACTGTGGTCTTAGACCAATTGATAGAGTAGTCAGAAAGTGCTGAGAATTTATTTATGAGTGTGATCGTGTGAGTGAGAGATGTCTGTGAGTTGTGGAGGAAAAGTAATACATCATCAGCATAAAGACTTATTTTATGCTCAATATTTTGGGGTTGGATGCCTTTAATATTTCTATCTTGTCTGATAGCAGCTGCAAAAGGTTCGATGAAAATAGCAAAAAGTGATGGAGAAAGTGGGCAACCCTGTCTTGTACCTCTCTGCAGACTGAAGCTTGGAGAAGTTTGATCATTTGTCCTGACACTTGCATTTGGGGAGCTATATAATATCCTTATCCAGTTGATGAAGTGTGACCCAAACCCGAATTTTTTTAATGCTGCGAATAAAAATTTCCAGTTCACTCGATCAAATGCTTTTTCTGCATCTAGAGAGACTATTGTGGTTTCCAGGTTGTCGATGGTAGAATAGTCTATGAGATTAATTAGCCTGCGAGTGTTAGTGGATGAGTGTCTACCCTTTATGAAACCTGTCTGGTCAGGATGTATTATAAGTGGAGTTATTTTTTCTATTCTTTTGGCGAGGACTTTACAAATTATTTTGAGGTCTGCATTTATTAGAGATATTGGGCGGTAGCTGGATGGAAGTATGGGGTCTTTTCCTGGTTTCTGTAGCAGGATAATGTTAGCAGAGTTCATGTGTGGGGATAATCTGCCATTCTGCTTAACTTGTAATACCATTTTGTGAAATGCAGTGCCAAAACAGTCCACAATTCTTTGTAGAACTCTGCTGGAAAACCATCTGGTGGCCACCCGGGGCTTTGTTACTAGGCATATGTTGAAGGGCTTCATGGAGTTCTCCTATTGAGAGAGGTGAATCCAGAGCCATTGCCTGTTCGGTTTGTAATTTTGGAAGGTTGATATTACTAAGAAACTGATCTATGTTACTGTCTGATGGATCATTTTGTGATGAATATAAGGTTTTATAGAAGTCCCTAAAAGCATTGTTGATTTCATGGGTGACATTTCTTTTTCAGTCTTTAACAGAAGTGATTGTTGTTTTCTCTTTATTTCTCTTTAGAAAATGGATTTTGGTGTCTGAAATATCCCTCATCAAGGAACTGCTAACTATGAATTCCTTCACTTAAACCAAGTTAAAACTGCTTTGTCCTTCATATTTATCCACGTCTACGCTGCTTTCAATGATAAACTTCTTTATATTACCTTATATGAGAAAGAACCACACTTGTTCTTCTAGAATCCGAAATTCGCTTTCTTTCAAGGAGATAGTGAAGATTTCAGATATTGCCATAAAATGAATTGCTTCACTCAAACCAAGTTAAAACTGCTTTGTCCTTCATATTTGTCAATGTTTAAGATGGTTTCAAACATAAATTTCTTTTTATAATCTTGTATGAGAAAAAAACACATGTTTGAGCAATACACTCCTTATGAGGAGTAATGCACGTTTCAGGATTTTGCTGTAAAATGAAATCCTTCACTTCAACCAAGTTAAAACTGCTTTGTCCTTCTTATTTATCCATGTCTAAGCTGGTTTCGAGTATAAACTTCTTTATATTACCTTATATGAGAAAGAACCACACTTGTTCTTCTAGAATCCGAAATTCGCTTTCTTTCAAGGAGATAGTGAAGATTTCAGATATTGCCATAAAATGAATTGCTTCACTCAAACCAAGTTAAAACTGCTTTGTCCTTCATATTTGTCAATGTTTAAGATGGTTTCAAACATAAATTTCTTTTTATAATCTTGTATGAGAAAAAAACAACACATGTTTGAGCAATACACTCCTTATGAGGAGTTATGCACGATTCAGGATTTTGCTGTAAAATGAATTCCTTCACTTCAACCAAGTTAAAACTGCTTTGTCCTTCTTATTTATCCATGTCTAAGCTGGTTTCAAGTATAAACTTCTTTATATTACCTTATATGAGAAAGAACCACACTTGTTCTTCTGGAATCCGAAATTCGCTTTCTTTTAAGTAGATAGTCAAGATTTCAGATATTGCCATAAAATTAATTGCTTCACTCAAACCAAGTTAAAACTGCTTTGTCCTTCATATTTGTCCATGTTTAAGCTGGTTTCAAACATAAACTTCTTTGTATAACCTTGTATGAGAAAGAACCACACTTATGGTTGAGCAATACGCTCTTTATGAGGATTTAGCTGTAAAATGAATTCCTTCACTTTTTTCCCTTGTTCTGTTCAGCATTATGGCAGCAGAATTGTGAATACCTTTTATGCCAAACTGATTTGCTTTGCCAAGGGAAGTTTTATAAATGTAAAGCTCCCCTTGATGCCCATTTATTTATTTCTTGTTATATATAACATGTAATGGAACTGAACCGGACCGGGGGAAAAGGAAAGAAGAGGAAACAGAACAAAAAAAGAAACAAAAACCAGACAACCAGCTGCTACACCTGTAAAAAAACAAAACAGACAATAATCCATGGTCTCTGTTGCGAATCCAGCCTTTGCGCCACCAGGAGCACCTGAAAGCAGACAAGCAGAGAACAAACAACAACAAGCACAAGTAGTGGCAATCGCATACAACACAACTGTGGATATAGATGACCTGAGGCGACATGGTAATACATCAACTGCTACTGGACTAATGAATGTGTGTTGTGTGTGTGTGTGTGGGGGGAACATGCAACACCCATGGCACAGGACCTACATGATAACCGTGCTTAGTTATGAGTGCCACAATCCACAGCCCCCCCCAAGCAATCAGAAGCAGGCAGAGAGGCCCACAAGACCCAGGCCACCAGCAGCCCCCACGGAGCACAGAACCCAGGATGCCCACCGCAGGGACAACCACGGATCCACCCAGTAGACAGCAGTGGAAGCCCCCGGACAGAGCCCCCATAAGCATAGGGCAGAGGCCCCCCGGGAACCAGGGACAACAGCCCACCGACCCCACCAGGCCACGGACCCGGGCCCCAGGAACCCAAAACGCCCCAAAACCCCCCGGCAGAGGCCCCACCCAATACCCGGGAGGGCCAAGCACCACAGACAGCCACGCAGTGGGTCAAGCGCCTGCCCCAGCTTCCCTGGCCAAGTTACTGGGAGTCACGACGTGCCCACAGGTGGGTGAAGTTGCGAGCAGTGGGGAGAGGCAACGCCGCCCCCCTATTGGGAGAAGCACAGGCAGGCTAGGCGATGGCAAGTCCCAGACCCAGGCCCAATCATCACCACACACACTTTGACGTCCCATACATCCACACATCCACACGTCCTCCCTCCCTTGACTCCGCTGGGGTGTAGCGCAGCGGGCACACAGCGTGCTGTGTACAGGAGCCAAAAGGGAGAGGGGTATGGGGATATACACCGGGGGACTGGCTGCAATATGCACCCCCACTACCTGGGACCCAACACAGGGCAGGAGGGCCTGATGTCCACCAGGCTCGGGGCCTGCAGCGACTGTATCCCCAGAAGGTACGCACCCAACCCCACCCCACTCAACCCAACCCCACCCCACTCCGGAGGACCTCTACAAACAAACAAACAAACAACAACAAACAAACCACCCGGTCACACCAGACGCAGCAGCCCGGGCCTGAGATCCACCATCACCCAGGCCACCCCCCCAACAGGGGAAAAGCACAACGCCCACCGCACGCCCCAACACCCTAAAGAAAACAACCACCTGCGGACACCCTGGAGGTCCCAGAGCAACAAGCCTGGCACCAGGACCTGCACCAACCCACCCATACTCCATGAAGCCCTTCAACATATGCCTAGTAACAAAGCCCCGGGTGGCCACCAGATGGTTTTCCAGCAGAGTTCTACAAAGAATTTTGGACTGTTTTGGCACCTGCATTTCACAAAATGGTATTACAAGTTAAGCAGAATGGCAGATTATCCCCACACATGAACTCTGCTAACATTATCCTGCTACAGAAACTAGGAAAAGACCCCATACTTCCATCCAGCTACCGCCCAATAACTCTAATAAATGCAGACCTCAAAATAATTTGTAAAGCCCTCGCCAAAAGAATAGAAAAAATAACTGCACTTATAATACATCCTGACTAGACAGGTTTCATAAAGGGTAGACACTCATCCACTAACACTCACAGGCTAATTAATCTCATAGACGATTCTACCATCGACAACCTGGAAACCACAATAGTCTCTCTAGATGCAGAAAAAGCATTTGATCGAGTGAACTGGAAATTTTTATTCGCAGCATTAAAAAAATTCGGGTTTGGGTCACACTTCATCAACTGGATAAGGATATTATATAGCTCCTCAAATGCAAGTGTCAGGACAAATGATCAAACTTCTCCAAGCTTCAGTCTGCAGAGAGGTACAAGACAGGGTTGCCCACTTTCTCCATCACTTTTTGCTATTTTCATCGAACCTTTAGCAGCTGCTAACAGACAAGATAGAAATATTAAAGGCATCCAACCCCAAAATAATTGAGCATAAAATAAGTCTTTATGCTGATGATGTATTACTTTTCCTCCACAACTCACAGACGTCTCTCACTCACACGATCACACTCATAAATAAATTCTCAGCACTTTCTGACTACTCTATCAATTGGTCTAAGACCACAGTTCTGCCCATTAACTGTAGGGTCCAGAATATACATGCGATCACTTTACAGTCAGGAAATATTAGATATTTAGGCATAAACATTTCCTCCAGGCTCTCAGAGCTAACAAAGCTAAATTATGTGCAATTATTAAAGACAGTAGAGGACGATCTCTCTTGTTGGAAGTTCTTAGCTATATCACTTATGGGGAGAGTTACAACCATTAAAATGATGATACTACCAAAAGTTAACTATTTGTTCTCAATGATCCCCATAAAACCACCTGCTACTTGGTTTAAGTCACTAGATTCATGCATCTCCAAATTTCTGTGGAAAAACAAACCACCACGTATTAGTTTAAAAACGCTACAGAAAACCAAGGAAAGTGGTGGATTAGATTTACCTCATTTTCAGCGCTATTCCTTAGCCAATAGGTTACAGTATATATCAAAATGGTTTAAACCTAGCCCAATAGATGAACCATGGATAAATATAGAACAAGCATTGTGTGATAATCTGGAAATCTCTGACCTGCCACTTATTAGTCAAAACGTAAAAAAATCACAAATGTTTTAAAAGCATTAACATCAGCACCTCTCTGACAGCCTGGTGGGAATTTCTAAAAATAACAAAGTCTTCACTTGTCCCGTGTAAGCTTACACCCATCTGGAACAATCCTGACATCCTGCAAAACAAAAAAATGCTAAACTTTACTCTGTGGAAGATCAAAGGAATCAAACATCTGGAACATATAATCCAAAATGGAAATTTTATTTCATTTGATGAGCTCATATCACAACATGAGATAGGCAGCAATAAATTCCTAGAATATCAACAACTTAAGTCTATAATAAGAAAGAAATATATCCTCCACCAACCAGACTTACAACTCCCGATTAGGGTAGCAGAATTTCTAAGCATCTGCACCCCAAAACTACTATCAAAAATATATAAAGTATTGTGAGGGAGAAAGTGGGCAACCCGGTCTTGTACCTCTCTGCAGACTGAAGCTTGGAGAAGTTTGATCATTTGTCCTGACACTTGCATTTGGGGAGCTATATAATATCCTTATCCAGTTGATGAAGTGTGACCCAAACCCGAACTGGTAGAACTGGGAGCACGGCCCTCTGGGCAGCCTACATACCCAAAGAGCCCCGCCCACCAGATGCAACTCAGTGCAACCACCCCGCAAGACCTAATGTGTATGTGTGTGTTTGATAAGTAGTGATGTCTAAGGTGTAATTAAAACAGGGGTGGGGAACTGCAGAGTGCAGCCAAGGGGACCGCCTACGTGGCCCCATCCACTACACCCCACAGAACACACACGCCCCCAAAACCCTTCAGGTGTAAGTGTGTGCTGTGTACAGGAGCCAAAAGGGAGAGGGGTATGGGGATATACACTGGGACAGCTAGTCTCCCCCAGAGAGGGCAGCCAGGGACTGGCTGCAATAGGCACCCGCTACCTCGGACCCAACACATCAGGACATCAAGAGGGCCTGATGTCCACCAGGCTCGGGGCTTGCAGCGACCATATTCCGGGAGCTACTGTACCCCCAGAAAGTACCCACCCCGTCCAACCCCACTCAACCCAACACCATCCCACCCCGGAGGACCTCTACAAAAAAACAAACAAACAACAACAAACAAACCACCCGGTCACACCAGACGCAGCAGCCCGGGCCTGAGACCCACCATCACCCAGGCCCCCCCCTCAACAGGGGAAAAGCACCCCCCCCCACCGCACGCCCCAACACCCTAAAGAAAACAACCACCTGCGGATACCCTGGAGGTCCCAGAGCAACAAGCCTGGCACCAGGACCTGCACCAACCCACCCATACTGTGGCATGTCCAGGGCAACCCAGCCCCCCCGGGCGCAAGGCAGCGCCCAGCCACCAGGGCCCAGGCCCAGCACCACCACCCACGCCAGAGCGGCCCAGCCACCCGGTACAGAGCCAGCAGCCACCACCCCAAGGCCCCTAAGGGACCCCGCCCCACACAGCAAGACAGCCCCACCCGCAAGCCCCCAAAACTGCCCTCCAAGCCCGACACACAGTCCCCCCCAGCAATGACCAACCCGGTCCCCACGACCCGAGAGACCACCAGACACCCAAAGCCACACAGCCCCCCCCCCCCCCCAGCACACACCCAACCGCCCAGAGCGACGGTACAGCAACCCACCACCACCACTATGTGATAAAGCTAATCAACGGGGACCAGAGAGAATGAAATTCAGCCAATTGATGTTTTGAGGAGGCAGACATTGTTTCCATGCTAATATAATCTAAAATAACATTTCTAAACTGCTTAATACACAGACTGTTTTTCGCTTTCCAGTTCATGAGAATAGTTTTCTTTGCGATACATAACACTGCGAGGACCATGCAAACAAGCAGAGAAAAAACAAACACACAAACAAACAAAAACAAGCACAAGTAGTGGCAATCGCATACAACACAACTGTGCATATAGATGACCTGAGGCGACATGGTAATACATCAACTGCTACTGGACTAATGAATGTGTATTGTGTGTGTGTGTGTGAGAACATGCAACACCCATGGCACAGGACCTACATGATAACCGTTCTTACTTATGAGTGTATAAGTGTACACGGCCACAATCCACAGCCCCCCCAAGCAATCAGAAACAGGCAGAGAGGCCCACAAGACCCAGGCCACCAGCAGCCCCCACGGAGCACAGAACCCAGGATGCCCACCACAGGGACAACCACGCATCCACCCAGAAGACAGCAGTGGAAGCCCCCGGACAGAGCCCCCATAAGCATAGGGCAGAGGCGCCCGGGAGCCAGGGGCAACAGCCCACCGACCCCACCAGGCCCCAGCCGCCCAGACATGGGCCGTGCACCGGACCCGGCCCCAGGAGCCCGAGCGCCCCAAAACCCCCCGGCAGAGGCCCCACCCAATACCCGGGAGGGCCAAGCGCCCCAGACAGCCACGCAGTGGGTCAGCGCCTGCCCCAGTGCCCCTGGCCAAGAGCCCTGGCAGTCAAGACGTGCCCACAGGTGGGTGAAGTCGCGAGGAGTGGGGAGAGGCAACGCCGCCCCCCCATTGGGAGAAGCACAGGCAGGCCAGGCGACAGCAAGTCCCAGACCCAGGCCCAATCATCACCACACACACTTTCACGTCCCATACATCCACACATCCACACGTCATCCCTCCCTTGACTCCGCTGGGGTCTAGCACAGTGGGCACACCATGGGGCCAGCAGCCCCCCAGCCACCACAGACCCTGAACCAGCAGAATAATTAATTCCTCCTGGCCACTCCTTCCCGAGCAGCAACCAGGAAGCAGGGGTGTGAGAAGACCCCTCCCCTCACCCTTCTGGCTCTTCAATATTTTCTAATAGTGAGCGATTAAAATTGAGGGGCAGCCAACCTTGTAGAACTGGGAGCGCGGCCCTCTGGGCAGCCTACATACCCAAAGAGCCCCGTCCACCAGATGCCACTCAGTGCAACCACCCCCCAAGACCTAATGTGTGTGTGTGTGTGTGTTTGATAAGTAGTGATGTCTAAGGTGTAATTAAAACAGGGGCGGGGAACTGCAGAGTGCAGCCAAGGGGACCACCTACGTGGCCCCATCCAATACACCCCACAGAACACACACGCCCCCAAAACTCTTCATGTGTGAGTGTGTGCTGTGTACAGGAGCCAAAAGGGAGAGGGGTATGGGGATATACACTGGGAGAGCTAGTCTCCCCCAGAGAGGGCAGCCAGGGACTGGCTGCAATAGGCACCCGCTACCTCGGACCCAACACATCAGGACATCAAGAGGGCCTGATGTCCACCAGGCTCGGGGCTTGCAGCGACCATATTCCGGGAGCTACTGTACCCCCAGAAAGTACCCACCCCGTCCAACCCCACTCAACCCAACCCCATCCCAGCCCGGAGGACCTCTACAAAAAAACAAACAAACAACAACAAACAAACCACCCGGTCACACCAGACGCAGCAGCCCGGGCCTGAGACCCACCATCACCCAGGCCCCCCCCCTCAACAGGGGAAAAGCACCCCCCCCACCGCACGCCCCAACACCCTAAAGAAAACAACCACCTGCGGACACCCTGGAGGTCCCAGAGCAACAAGCCTGGCACCAGGACCTGCACCAACCCACCCATACTGTGGCATGTCCAGGGCAACCCAGCCACCAGGGCCCAGGCCCAGCACCACCACCCACGCCAGAGCGGCCCAGCCACCCGGTACAGAGCCAGCAGCCACCACCCCAAGGCCCCTAAGGGACCCCGCCCCACACAGCAAGACAGCCCCACCCGCAAGCCCCCAAAACTGCCCTCCAAGCCCGACACACAGTCCCCCCCAGCAATGACCAACCCGGTCCCCACGACCCGAGAGACCACCAGATGCCCAAAGCCACACAGCCCCCCCCCAGCACACACCCAACCGCCCAGAGCGACGGGACAGCAACCCACCACCACCACTATGTGATAAAGCTAATCAGCGGGGACCAGAGAGAATGAAATTCAGCCAATTGATGTTTTGAGGAGGCAGACATTGTTTCCATGCTAATATGATCTAAAATAACATTTCTAAACTGCTTAATACACAGACTGTTTTTCGCTTTCCAGTTCATGAGAATAGTTTTCTTTGCGATACATAACACTGCGAGGACCATGCAAACAAGCAGAGAAAAAACAAACACACAAACAAACAAAAACAAGCACAAGTAGTGGCAATCGCATACATCACAACTGTGCATATAGATGACCTGAGGCGACATGGTAATACATCAACTGCTACTGGACTAATGAATGTGTATTGTGTGTGTGTGTGTGAGAACATGCAACACCCATGGCACAGGACCTACATGATAACCGTTCTTACTTATGAGTGTATAAGTGTACACGGCCACAATCCACAGCCCCCCCAAGCAATCAGAAACAGGCAGAGAGGCCCACAAGACCCAGGCCACCAGCAGCCCCCACGGAGCACAGAACCCAGGATACCCACCGCAGGGACAACCACGCATCCACCCAGAAGACAGCAGTGGAAGCCCCCGGACAGAGCCCCCATAAGCATAGGGCAGAGGCGCCCGGGAGCCAGGGGCAACAGCCCACCGACCCCACCAGGCCCCAGCCGCCCAGACATGGGCCGTGCACCGGACCCGGCCCCAGGAGCCCGAGCGCCCCAAAACCCCCCGGCAGAGGCCCCACCCAATACCCGGGAGGGCCAAGCGCCCCAGACAGCCACGCAGTGGGTCAGCGCCTGTCCCAGTGCCCCTGGCCAAGAGCCCTGGCAGTCAAGACGTGCCCACAGGTGGGTGAAGTCGCGAGGAGTGGGGAGAGGCAACGCCGCCCCCCCATTGGGAGAAGCACAGGCAGGCCAGGCGACAGCAAGTCCCAGACCCAGGCCCAATCATCACCACACACACTTTCACGTCCCATACATCCACACATCCACACGTCATCCCTCCCTTGACTCCGCTGGGGTCTAGCACAGTGGGCACACCATGGGGCCAGCAGCCCCCCAGCCACCACAGACCCTGAACCAGCAGAATAATGAATTCCTCCTGGCCACTCCTTCCCGAGCAGCAACCAGGAAGCAGGGGTGTGAGAAGACCCCTCCCCTCACCCTTCTGGCTCTTCAATATTTTCTAATAGTGAGCGATTAAAATTGAGGGGCAGCCAACCTTGTAGAACTGGGAGCGCGGCCCTCTGGGCAGCCTACATACCCAAAGAGCCCCGTCCACCAGATGCCACTCAGTGCAACCACCCCCCAAGACCTAATGTGTGTGTGTGTTTGATAAGTAGTGATGTCTAAGGTGTAATTAAAACAGGGGTGGGGAACTGCAGAGTGCAGCCAAGGGGACCGCCTACGTGGCCCCATCCACTACACCCCACAGAACACACACGCCCCCAAAACCCTTCATGTGTGAGTGTGTGCTGTGTACAGGAGCCAAAAGGGAGAGGGGTATGGGAATATACACTGGGAGAGCTAGTCTCCCCCAGAGAGGGCAGCCAGGGACTGGCTGCAATAGGCACCCGCTACCTCGGACCCAACACATCAGGACATCAAGAGGGCCTGATGTCCACCAGGCTCGGGGCTTGCAGCGACCATATTCCGGGAGCTACTGTACCCCCAGAAAGTACCCACCCCGTCCAACCCCACTCAACCCAACACCATCCCACCCCGGAGGACCTTTACAAAAAAACAAACAAACAACAACAAACAAACCACCCGGTCACACCAGACGCAGCAGCCCGGGCCTGAGACCCACCATCACCCAGGCCCCCCCCTCAACAGGGGAAAAGGACCCCCCCCCCCACCGCACGCCCCAACACCCTAAAGAAAACAACCACCTGCGGATACCCTGGAGGTCCCAGAGCAACAAGCCTGGCACCAGGACCTGCACCAACCCACCCATACTGTGGCATGCCCAGGGCAACCCAGCCCCCCCGGGCGCAAGGCAGCGCCCAGCCACCAGGGCCCAGGCCCAGCACCACCACCCACGCCAGAGCGGCCCAGCCACCCGGTACAGAGCCAGCAGCCACCACCCCAAGGCCCCTAAGGGACCCCGCCCCACACAGCAAGACAGCCCCACCCGCAAGCCCCCAAAACTGCCCTCCAAGCCCGACACACAGTCCCCCCCAGCAATGACCAACCCGGTCCCCACGACCCGAGAGACCACCAGACACCCAAAGCCACACAGCCCCCCCCCCCAGCACACACCCAACCGCCCAGAGCGACGGGACAGCAACCCACCACCACCACTATGTGATAAAGCTAATCAGCGGGGACCAGAGAGAATGAAATTCAGCCAATTGATGTTTTGAGGAGGCAGACATTGTTTCCATGCTAATATAATCTAAAATAACATTTCTAAACTGCTTAATACACAGACTGTTTTTCGCTTTCCAGTTCATGAGAATAGTTTTCTTTGCGATACATAACACTGCGAGGACCATGCAAACAAGCAGAGAAAAAACAAACACACAAACAAACAAAAACAAGCACAAGTAGTGGCAATCGCATACAACACAACTGTGCATATAGATGACCTGAGGCGACATGGTAATACATCAACTGCTACTGGACTAATGAATGTGTATTGTGTGTGTGTGTGTGAGAACATGCAACACCCATGGCACAGGACCTACATGATAACCGTTCTTACTTATGAGTGTATAAGTGTACACGGCCACAATCCACAGCCCCCCCAAGCAATCAGAAACAGGCAGAGAGGCCCACAAGACCCAGGCCACCAGCAGCCCCCACGGAGCACAGAACCCAGGATGCCCACCACAGGGACAACCACGCATCCACCCAGAAGACAGCAGTGGAAGCCCCCGGACAGAGCCCCCATAAGCATAGGGCAGAGGCGCCCGGGAGCCAGGGGCAACAGCCCACCGACCCCACCAGGCCCCAGCCGCCCAGACATGGGCCGTGCACCGGACCCGGCCCCAGGAGCCCGAGCGCCCCAAAACCCCCCGGCAGAGGCCCCACCCAATACCCGGGAGGGCCAAGCGCCCCAGACAGCCACGCAGTGGGTCAGCGCCTGCCCCAGTGCCCCCGGCCAAGAGCCCTGGCAGTCAAGACGTGCCCACAGGTGGGTGAAGTCGCGAGGAGTGGGGAGAGGCAACGCCGCCCCCCCATTGGGAGAAGCACAGGCAGGCCAGGCGACAGCAAGTCCCAGACCCAGGCCCAATCATCACCACACACACTTTCACGTCCCATACATCCACACATCCACACGTCATCCCTCCCTTGACTCCGCTGGGGTCTAGCACAGTGGGCACACCATGGGGCCAGCAGCCCCCCAGCCACCACAGACCCTGAACCAGCAGAATAATTAATTCCTCCTGGCCACTCCTTCCCGAGCAGCAACCAGGAAGCAGGGGTGTGAGAAGACCCCTCCCCTCACCCTTCTGGCTCTTCAATATTTTCTAATAGTGAGCGATTAAAATTGAGGGGCAGCCAACCTTGTAGAACTGGGAGCGCGGCCCTCTGGGCAGCCTACATACCCAAAGAGCCCCGTCCACCAGATGCCACTCAGTGCAACCACCCCCCAAGACCTAATGTGTGTGTGTGTGTGTGTTTGATAAGTAGTGATGTCTAAGGTGTAATTAAAACAGGGGCGGGGAACTGCAGAGTGCAGCCAAGGGGACCACCTACGTGGCCCCATCCAATACACCCCACAGAACACACACGCCCCCAAAACTCTTCATGTGTGAGTGTGTGCTGTGTACAGGAGCCAAAAGGGAGAGGGGTATGGGGATATACACTGGGAGAGCTAGTCTCCCCCAGAGAGGGCAGCCAGGGACTGGCTGCAATAGGCACCCGCTACCTCGGACCCAACACATCAAGACATCAAGAGGGCCTGATGTCCACCAGGCTCGGGGCTTGCAGCGACCATATTCCGGGAGCTACTGTACCCCCAGAAAGTACCCACCCCGTCCAACCCCACTCAACCCAACCCCATCCCAGCCCGGAGGACCTCTACAAAAAAACAAACAAACAACAACAAACAAACCACCCGGTCACACCAGACGCAGCAGCCCGGGCCTGAGACCCACCATCACCCAGGCCCCCCCCTCAACAGGGGAAAAGCACCCCCCCCACCGCACGCCCCAACACCCTAAAGAAAACAACCACCTGCGGACACCCTGGAGGTCCCAGAGCAACAAGCCTGGCACCAGGACCTGCACCAACCCACCCATACTGTGGCATGTCCAGGGCAACCCAGCCACCAGGGCCCAGGCCCAGCACCACCACCCACGCCAGAGCGGCCCAGCCACCCGGTACAGAGCCAGCAGCCACCACCCCAAGGCCCCTAAGGGACCCCGCCCCACACAGCAAGACAGCCCCACCCGCAAGCCCCCAAAACTGCCCTCCAAGCCCGACACACAGTGCCCCCCAGCAATGACCAACCCGGTCCCCACGACCCGAGAGACCACCAGATGCCCAAAGCCACACAGCCCCCCCCCAGCACACACCCAACCGCCCAGAGCGACGGGACAGCAACCCACCACCACCACTATGTGATAAAGCTAATCAGCGGGGACCAGAGAGAATGAAATTCAGCCAATTGATGTTTTGAGGAGGCAGACATTGTTTCCATGCTAATATGATCTAAAATAACATTTCTAAACTGCTTAATACACAGACTGTTTTTCGCTTTCCAGTTCATGAGAATAGTTTTCTTTGCGATACATAACACTGCGAGGACCATGCAAACAAGCAGAGAAAAAACAAACACACAAACAAACAAAAACAAGCACAAGTAGTGGCAATCGCATACATCACAACTGTGCATATAGATGACCTGAGGCGACATGGTAATACATCAACTGCTACTGGACTAATGAATGTGTATTGTGTGTGTGTGTGTGAGAACATGCAACACCCATGGCACAGGACCTACATGATAACCGTTCTTACTTATGAGTGTATAAGTGTACACGGCCACAATCCACAGCCCCCCCAAGCAATCAGAAACAGGCAGAGAGGCCCACAAGACCCAGGCCACCAGCAGCCCCCACGGAGCACAGAACCCAGGATGCCCACCACAGGGACAACCACGCATCCACCCAGAAGACAGCAGTGGAAGCCCCCGGACAGAGCCCCCATAAGCATAGGGCAGAGGCGCCCGGGAGCCAGGGGCAACAGCCCACCGACCCCACCAGGCCCCAGCCGCCCAGACATGGGCCGTGCACCGGACCCGGCCCCAGGAGCCCGAGCGCCCCAAAACCCCCCGGCAGAGGCCCCACCCAATACCCGGGAGGGCCAAGCGCCCCAGACAGCCACGCAGTGGGTCAGCGCCTGCCCCAGTGCCCCTGGCCAAGAGCCCTGGCAGTCAAGACGTGCCCACAGGTGGGTGAAGTCGCGAGGAGTGGGGAGAGGCAACGCCGCCCCCCCATTGGGAGAAGCACAGGCAGGCCAGGCGACAGCAAGTCCCAGACCCAGGCCCAATCATCACCACACACACTTTCACGTCCCACACATCCACACGTCATCCCTCCCTTGACTCCGCTGGGGTCTAGCACAGTGGGCACACCATGGGGCCAGCAGCCCCCCAGCCACCACAGACCCTGAACCAGCAGAATAATTAATTCCTCCTGGCCACTCCTTCCCGAGCAGCAACCAGGAAGCAGGGGTGTGAGAAGACCCCTCCCCTCACCCTTCTGGCTCTTCAATATTTTCTAATAGTGAGCGATTAAAATTGAGGGGCAGCCAACCTTGTAGAACTGGGAGCGCGGCCCTCTGGGCAGCCTACATACCCAAAGAGCCCCGTCCACCAGATGCCACTCAGTGCAACCACCCCCCAAGACCTAATGTGTGTGTGTGTGTGTGTTTGATAAGTAGTGATGTCTAAGGTGTAATTAAAACAGGGGCGGGGAACTGCAGAGTGCAGCCAAGGGGACCACCTACGTGGCCCCATCCAATACACCCCACAGAACACACACGCCCCCAAAACTCTTCATGTGTGAGTGTGTGCTGTGTACAGGAGCCAAAAGGGAGAGGGGTATGGGGATATACACTGGGAGAGCTAGTCTCCCCCAGAGAGGGCAGCCAGGGACTGGCTGCAATAGGCACCCGCTACCTCGGACCCAACACATCAAGACATCAAGAGGGCCTGATGTCCACCAGGCTCGGGGCTTGCAGCGACCATATTCCGGGAGCTACTGTACCCCCAGAAAGTACCCACCCCGTCCAACCCCACTCAACCCAACCCCATCCCAGCCCGGAGGACCTCTACAAAAAAACAAACAAACAACAACAAACAAACCACCCGGTCACACCAGACGCAGCAGCCCGGGCCTGAGACCCACCATCACCCAGGCCCCCCCCTCAACAGGGGAAAAGCACCCCCCCCACCGCACGCCCCAACACCCTAAAGAAAACAACCACCTGCGGACACCCTGGAGGTCCCAGAGCAACAAGCCTGGCACCAGGACCTGCACCAACCCACCCATACTGTGGCATGTCCAGGGCAACCCAGCCACCAGGGCCCAGGCCCAGCACCACCACCCACGCCAGAGCGGCCCAGCCACCCGGTACAGAGCCAGCAGCCACCACCCCAAGGCCCCTAAGGGACCCCGCCCCACACTGCAAGACAGCCCCACCCGCAAGCCCCCAAAACTGCCCTCCAAGCCCGACACACAGTCCCCCCCAGCAATGACCAACCCGGTCCCCACGACCCGAGAGACCACCAGATGCCCAAAGCCACACAGCCCCCCCCCAGCACACACCCAACCGCCCAGAGCGACGGTACAGCAACCCACCACCACCACTATGTGATAAAGCTAATCAGCGGGGACCAGAGAGAATGAAATTCAGCCAATTGATGTTTTGAGGAGGCAGACATTGTTTCCATGCTAATATGATCTAAAATAACATTTCTAAACTGCTTAATACACAGACTGTTTTTCGCTTTCCAGTTCATGAGAATAGTTTTCTTTGCGATACATAACACTGCGAGGACCATGCAAACAAGCAGAGAAAAAACAAACACACAAACAAACAAAAACAAGCACAAGTAGTGGCAATCGCATACATCACAACTGTGCATATAGATGACCTGAGGCGACATGGTAATACATCAACTGCTACTGGACTAATGAATGTGTATTGTGTGTGTGTGTGTGAGAACATGCAACACCCATGGCACAGGACCTACATGATAACCGTTCTTACTTATGAGTGTATAAGTGTACACGGCCACAATCCACAGCCCCCCCAAGCAATCAGAAACAGGCAGAGAGGCCCACAAGACCCAGGCCACCAGCAGCCCCCACGGAGCACAGAACCCAGGATGCCCACCGCAGGGACAACCATGCATCCACCCAGAAGACAGCAGTGGAAGCCCCCGGACAGAGCCCCCATAAGCATAGGGCAGAGGCGCCCGGGAGCCAGGGGCAACAGCCCACCGACCCCACCAGGCCCCAGCCGCCCAGACATGGGCCGTGCACCGGACCCGGCCCCAGGAGCCCGAGCGCCCCAAAACCCCCCGGCAGAGGCCCCACCCAATACCCGGGAGGGCCAAGCGCCCCAGACAGCCACGCAGTGGGTCAGCGCCTGTCCCAGTGCCCCTGGCCAAGAGCCCTGGCAGTCAAGACGTGCCCACAGGTGGGTGAAGTCGCGAGGAGTGGGGAGAGGCAACGCCGCCCCCCCATTGGGAGAAGCACAGGCAGGCCAGGCGACAGCAAGTCCCAGACCCAGGCCCAATCATCACCACACACACTTTCACGTCCCATACATCCACACGTCATCCCTCCCTTGACTCCGCTGGGGTCTAGCACAGTGGGCACACCATGGGGCCAGCAGCCCCCCAGCCACCACAGACCCTGAACCAGCAGAATAATTAATTCCTCCTGGCCACTCCTTCCCGAGCAGCAACCAGGAAGCAGGGGTGTGAGAAGACCCCTCCCCTCACCCTTCTGGCTCTTCAATATTTTCTAATAGTGAGCGATTAAAATTGAGGGGCAGCCAACCTTGTAGAACTGGGAGCGCGGCCCTCTGGGCAGCCTACATACCCAAAGAGCCCCGTCCACCAGATGCCACTCAGTGCAACCACCCCCCAAGACCTAATGTGTGTGTGTGTGTGTGTTTGATAAGTAGTGATGTCTAAGGTGTAATTAAAACAGGGGTGGGGAACTGCAGAGTGCAGCCAAGGGGACCGCCTACGTGGCCCCATCCACTACACCCCACAGAACACACACGCCCCCAAAACCCTTCATGTGTGAGTGTGTGCTGTGTACAGGAGCCAAAAGGGAGAGGGGTATGGGGATATACACCGGGAGAGCTAGTCTCCCCCAGAGAGGGCAGCCAGGGACTGGCTGCAATAGGCACCCCGCTACCTCGGACCCAACACATCAGGACATCAAGAGGGCCTGATGTCCACCAGGCTCGGGCCTTGCAGCGACCATATTCCGGGAGCTACTGTACCCCCAGAAAGTACCCACCCCGTCCAACCCCACTCAACCAACCCCATCCCACCCCGGAGGACCTCTACAAAAAAACAAACAAACAACAACAAACAAACCACCCGGTCACACCAGACGCAGCAGCCCGGGCCTGAGATCCACCATCACCCAGGCCCCAACACCCTAAAGAAAACAACCACCTGCGGACACCCTGGAGGTCCCAGAGCAACAAGCCTGGCACCAGGACCTGCACTAACCCACCCATACTGTGGCATGTCCAGGGCAACCCAGCCCCCCCGGGCGCAAGGCAGCGCCCAGCCACCAGGGCCCAGGCCCAGCACTACCACCCACGCCAGAGCGGCCCGGCCACCCGGTACAGAGCCAGCAGCCACCACCCCAAGGCCCCTAAGGGACCCCGCCCCACACAGCAAGACAGCCCCACCCGCAAGCCCCCAAAACTGCCCTCCAAGCCCGACACACAGTCCCCCCCAGCAATGACCAACCCGGTCCCCACGACCCGAGAGACCACCAGACGCCCGAAGCCACACAGTTAATCAGCGGGGACCAGAGAGAATGAAATTCAGCCAATTGATGTTTTAAGGAGGCAGACATTGTTTCCATGCTAATATAATCTAAAAGAACATTTCTAAACAGGTTAATACACAGATTATTCTTCACTTTCCAGTTCATGACAATAGTTTTCTTTGCGATACATAACACTGTGAGGACCATGTGTGCTGAGTTAATTTCCATGTTGATGTTGTCTAAGTCACCCAGCATGCAGGAATGCTACACTTTAGCCACGTTGATAGGTCCGTACACACTTCAAACCAGAACTTCTGGACAGGCGCACAAAACCACAAAGCGTGTGCATAATCATCAGGTGTGTTATCTGTGCAATGTGAGCAGATGTTAGAGTGTGTTAGACCCATCCTGAACATCCTTTGTCCTGTATAGTGTGTTCTATGAAGAATTTTGTATTGTATGAGCTGTAAATTAGGATTTCGAGTCATTCTAAAGGTGTTCAAACATATTTGTGGCCAGAAGCTGTGTGGTTCATCTATTGGGCTAGGTTTAAACCATCCATCCATCCATCCATCATCTGCCGCTTATCCGGGGGTCGGGTCGCGGGGGCAGCAGCTTGAGCAGAGAAACCCAGACGTCTCTGTCCCCGGCCACTTCTTCCAGCTCTTCCGGGGGGACCCCGAGGCGTTCCCAGGCCAGCCGAGAGACATAGTCTCTCCAGCGTGTCCTGGGTCTTCCCCGGGGTCTCCTCCCAGTGGGACGTGCCCGGAACACCTCCCCAGGGAGGCGCCCAGGGGGCATCCTAACCAGATGCCCGAGCCACCTCATCTGACTCCTCTCAATGCGGAGGAGCAGCGGTTCTACTCCGAGCCCCTCCCGGATGACTGAGCTTCTCACCCTATCTCTAAGGGAGAGCCCAGACACCCTGCGGAGGAAACCCATTTCGGCCGCTTGTATTCGCGATCTTGTTCTTTCGGTCACTACCCACAACTCGTGACCATAGGTGAGGATGGGAACGTAGATTGACCAGTAAGTAGAGAGCTTTGCCTTCTGGCTCAGCTCCCTCTTCACAACGACGGGTCGGTGCAGAGCCCGCAACACTGCAGACGCCGCACCGATCCGCCCGTCAATCTCCCGCTCCATTCGTCCCTCACTCGTGAACAAGACCCCGAGATACTTGAACTCCTCCACTTGGGGAAGGATCTCATTCCCGACCCGGAGAGAGCATTCCACCCTTTTCCGGCTGAGAACCATAGTCTCGGATTTGGAGGTGCTGATTCTCATCCCAGCCGCTTCACACTCGGCTGCGAATCGCTCCAGTGAGAGTTGAAGGTCACGGCCTGACGACGCTAACAGAACCACATCATCTGCAAAAAGCAGAGACCCGATTCTGAGGTCGCCAAATCGGACACCCTCAACACCCTGGCTGCGCCTAGAAATTCTGTCCATAAAAGTTAGGAACAGAATCGGTGACAAAGGGCAGCCCTGACGGAGTCCAACTCTCACCGGAAACGTATCCGACTTACTGCCGGCAATGCGGACCAAACTCTGGCACCGGTCATACAGAGACCGAACGGCCCCTATCAAGGGGTCCGGCACTCCATATTCCCGGAGCACCCCCCACAGGACTCCACGAGGGACACGGTCGAACGCTTTCTCCAAGTCCACAAAACACATGTAGACTGGTTGGGCGAACTCCCATGCACCCTCCAGGATCCTGCCGAGGGTATAGAGCTGGTCCACTGTTCCACGGCCAGGACGAAAGCCACACTGCATCTCCTGAATCCGAGGCTCAATTATCCGACGGATCCTCCTCTCCAATACCCCCGAATAGACCTTACCAGGGAGGCTGAGGAGTGTGATACCCCTATAGTTGGAACACACCCTCCGGTCCCCCTTTTTAAAGAGGGGGACCACCACCCCAATCTGCCAGTCCAGAGGCACTGTCCCCGATGTCCACGCGATGCTGCAGAGGCGTGTCAGCCAAGACAGCCCTACAACATCCAGAGCCTTGAGAAACTCAGGACGGACCTCATCCACCCCCGGGGCCTTGCCACCGAGGAGCTTTTTGACCACCTCGGCAACCTCAGCCCCAGAAATGGGAGGCCCCGTCTCCGAGCTCTCCGACTCTGCCTCTTCCGAGCACGTGTTGGTAGGATTGAGGAGTTCCTCGAAGTACTCCCCCCACCGACTCACAACATCCCTAGTTGAGGTCAGCAAAGCCCCGTCCCCACTGTAAACAGTGTTGACTGTGAGCCGCTTCCCCCCCCTGAGACGCCGGATGGTGGACCAGAATCTCTTCGAGGCCGTCCGGAAATCGTTCTCCATGGTCTCACCGAACTCCTCCCAGGCCCGAGTTTTTGCCTCAGCAACCGCCGAAGCCGCAGCCCGTCTGGCCTGTCGGTACCTATCAGCTGCTTCCAGGGTCCCACTGGCCAAAAAGGCCCGATAGGACTCCTTCTTCAGCTTGACGGCCTCCCTCACCACTGGTGTCCACCAGCAGGTTCGAGGGTTGCCGCCACGACAGGCACCGACCACCTTACGGCCACAACTCCGATCAGCTGCCTCGGCAATGGAGTCACGGAACATGGCCCATTCGGACTCAATGTCCCCCACCTCCCCCGGGATATGGTTGAAGCTCTGCCGGAGGTGGGAGTTAAAGCTCCTTCTGACGGGGGATTCTGACAAACGCTCCCAGCAGACCCTCACAATACGTTTGGGCCTGCCAGGTCTGATCGGCATCCTCCCCCACCAGCGGAGCCAACTCACCACCAGGTGGTGATCAGTTGACAGCTCCGCCCCTCTCTTCACCCGAGTGTCCAGGACATACGGCCGCAAGTCCGATGATACAACCACAAAGTCGATCATCGAACTGCGGCCAAGGGTGTCCTGGTGCCAAGTGCACATATGGACACCCTTATGTCTGAACATGGTGTTCGTTATGGACAGTCCATGACCAGCACAGAAGTCCAACAACATAACACCACTCTGGTTCAGATCGGGGGGGCCGTTCCTCCCAATCACACCCCTCCAGGTCTCACTGTCATTGCCCACGTGAGCATTGAAGTCCCCCAGCAGAACGAGGGAGTCTCCGGTAGGAGCATTCTCCAGTGCCTCCCCCAGAGACTCCAAAAAGGGTGGGTACTCTGAACTGCTGTTTGGCGCATAGGCACAAACAACAGTCAGGACTCGTCCCCCCACCCGAAGGCGGAGGGAGGCTACCCTCTCGTTCACTGGGGTAAACCCCAATGTACTGGCACACAGCCGGGGGGCAATAAGTATGCCCACACCTGCTCTGCGCCTCTCACCACGGGCAACTCCAGAGTGGAAGAGAGTCCAACCCCTCTCAAGAGGACTGGTTCCAGAGCCCAAGCCGTGCGTCGAGGCGAGTCCGACTATATCTAGCCGGAACCGCTCAGCCTCGCGCACCAGCTCCGGCTCCTTCCCCAACAGAGAGGTGACATTCCACGTCCCAAGAGCTAGCTTCAGTAGCCGAGGATCAGACCGCCAAGGCCTCTGCCTTCGGCTGCTACCCAGCTCACATCGCACCCGACCCCCTTGGCCCCTCCCACGGGTGGTGAGCCCGTCGGAAGGGGGACCCACGTAATCATTTCGGGCTATGCCCGACCGAGCCCCATGGGCACAGACCCGGCCACCAGGCGCCCGCTGCCGGGCCCCACCCCCGGGCCTGGCTCCGAGGGGAGGCCCCGGTGTCCCATATCCGGGCAAGGGATCACGAGGTCCAAATTTTTTGTTCATCATAAGGAGTCTTTTGAGCTGTTCTTTGTCTGGTCCCTCATCTAGGATCTGTTTGCCTTGGGTGACCCTACCAGGGGCTTAAAGCCCCGGGCAACATAGCTCCCAGACTCATTGGGGCACGCAAACTCCCCCACCACGATAAGGTGACAGCTCAGGGGGGAGGTTTAAACCATTTTGATATATACTGTAACCTATTGGCTAAGGAATAGCGCTGAAAATGAGGTAAATCTAATCAACCACTTTCCTTGGTTTTCTGTAGCGTTTTTAAACTAATACGTGGTGGTTTGTTTTTCCACAGAAATTTGGAGATGCATTAATCTAGTGACTTAAACCAAGTAGCAGATGGTTTTATGGGGATCATTGAGAACAAATAGTTAACTTTTGGTAGTATCATCATTTTAATGGTTGTAACTCTCCCCATAAGTGATATAGGTAAGGACTTCCAACGAGAGAGATCGTCCTCTACTGTCTTTAATAATTGCACATAATTTAGCTTTGTTAGCTCTGAGAGCCTGGAGGAAATGTTTATGCCTAAATATCTAATATTTCCTGACTGTAAAGTGATCGCAGGTATATTCTGGACCCTACAGTTAATGGGCAGAACTGTGGTCTTAGACCAATTGATAGAGTAGTCAGAAAGTGCTGAGAATTTATTTATGAGTGTGATCGTGTGAGTGAGAGATGTCTGTGAGTTGTGGAGGAAAAGTAATACATCATCAGCATAAAGACTTATTTTATGCTCAATATTTTGGGGTTGGATGCCTTTAATATTTCTATCTTGTCTGATAGCAGCTGCAAAAGGTTCGATGAAAATAGCAAAAAGTGATGGAGAAAGTGGGCAACCCTGTCTTGTACCTCTCTGCAGACTGAAGCTTGGAGAAGTTTGATCATTTGTCCTGACACTTGCATTTGGGGAGCTTTATAATATCCTTATCCAGTTGATGAAGTGTGACCCAAACCCGAATTTTTTTAATGCTGCGAATAAAAATTTCCAGTTCACTCGATCAAATGCTTTTTCTGCATCTAGAGAGACTATTGTGGTTTCCAGGTTGTCGATGGTAGAATAGTCTATGAGATTAATTAGCCTGCGAGTGTTAGTGGATGATCGTCTACCCTTTATGAAACCTGTCTGGTCAGGATGTATTATAAGTGGAGTTATTTTTTCTATTCTTTTGGCGAGGACTTTACAAATTATTTTGAGGTCTGCATTTATTAGAGATATTGGGCGGTAGCTGGATGGAAGTATGGGGTCTTTTCCTGGTTTCTGTAGCAGGATAATGTTAGCAGAGTTCATGTGTGGGGATAATCTGCCATTCTGCTTAACTTGTAATACCATTTTGTGAAATGCAGTGCCAAAACAGTCCACAATTCTTTGTAGAACTCTGCTGGAAAACCATCTGGTGGCCACCCGGGGCTTTGTTACTAGGCATATGTTGAAGGGCTTCATGGAGTTCTCCTATTGAGAGAGGTGAATCCAGAGCCATTGCCTGTTCGGTTTGTAATTTTGGAAGGTTGATATTACTAAGAAACTGATCTATGTTACTGTCTGATGGATCATTTTGTGATGAATATAAGGTTTTATAGAAGTCCCTAAAAGCATTGTTGATTTCATGGGTGACATTTCTTTTTCAGTCTTTAACAGAAGTGATTGTTGTTTTCTCTTTATTTCTCTTTAGAAAATGGATTTTGGTATCTGAAATATCCCTCATCAAGGAACTGCTAACTATGAATTCCTTCACTTAAACCAAGTTAAAACTGCTTTGTCCTTCATATTTATCCACGTCTACGCTGGTTTCAATGATAAACTTCTTTATATTACCTTATATGAGAAAGAACCACACTTGTTCTTCTAGAATCCGAAATTCGCTTTCTTTCAAGGAGATAGTGAAGATTTCAGATATTGCCATAAAATGAATTGCTTCACTCAAACCAAGTTAAAACTGCTTTGTCCTTCATATTTGTCAATGTTTAAGATGGTTTCAAACATAAATTTCTTTTTATAATCTTGTATGAGAAAATACACTCTTGTATGAGCAATACACTCCTTATGAGGAGTAATGCACGTTTCAGGATTTTGCTGTAAAATGAAATCCTTCACTTCAACCAAGTTAAAACTGCTTTGTCCTTCTTATTTATCCATGTCTAAGCTGGTTTCGAGTATAAACTTCTTTATATTACCTTATATGAGAAAGAACCACACTTGTTCTTCTAGAATCCGAAATTCGCTTTCTTTCAAGGAGATAGTGAAGATTTCAGATATTGCCATAAAATGAATTGCTTCACTCAAACCAAGTTAAAACTGCTTTGTCCTTCATATTTGTCAATGTTTAAGATGGTTTCAAACATAAATTTCTTTTTATAATCTTGTATGAGAAAAAAACACATGTTTGAGCAATACACTCCTTATGAGGAGTAATGCACGTTTCAGGATTTTGCTGTAAAATGAAATCCTTTACTTCAACCAAGTTAAAACTGCTTTGTCCTTCTTATTTATCCATGTCTAAGCTGGTTTCGAGTATAAACTTCTTTATATTACCTTATATGAGAAAGAACCACACTTGTTCTTCTAGAATCCGAAATTCGCTTTCTTTCAAGGAGATAGTGAAGATTTCAGATATTGCCATAAAATGAATTGCTTCACTCAAACCAAGTTAAAACTGCTTTGTCCTTCATATTTGTCAATGTTTAAGATGGTTTCAAACATAAATTTCTTTTTATAATCTTGTATGAGAAAAAAACATGTTTGAGCAATACACTCCTTATGAGGAGTAATGCACGTTTCAGGATTTTGCTGTAAAATGAAATCCTTTACTTCAACCAAGTTAAAACTGCTTTGTCCTTCTTATTTATCCATGTCTAAGCTGGTTTCGAGTATAAACTTCTTTATATTACCTTATATGAGAAAGAACCACACTTGTTCTTCTAGAATCCGAAATTCGCTTTCTTTCAAGGAGATAGTGAAGATTTCAGATATTGCCATAAAATGAATTGCTTCACTCAAACCAAGTTAAAACTGCTTTGTCCTTCATATTTGTCAATGTTTAAGATGGTTTCAAACATAAATTTCTTTTTATAATCTTGTATGAGAAAAAAACACATGTTTGAGCAATACACTCCTTATGAGAAGTAATGCACGTTTCAGGATTTTGCTGTAAAATGAAATCCTTCACTTCAACCAAGTTAAAACTGCTTTGTCCTTCTTATTTATCCATGTCTAAGCTGGTTTCGAGTATAAACTTCTTTATATTACCTTATATGAGAAAGAACCACACTTGTTCTTCTAGAATCCGAAATTCGCTTTCTTTCAAGGAGATAGTGAAGATTTCAGATATTGCCATAAAATGAATTGCTTCACTCAAACCAAGTTAAAACTGCTTTGTCCTTCATATTTGTCAATGTTTAAGATGGTTTCAAACATAAATTTCTTTTTATAATCTTGTATGAGAAAAAAACACATGTTTGAGCAATACACTCCTTATGAGAAGTAATGCACGTTTCAGGATTTTGCTGTAAAATGAAATCCTTCACTTCAACCAAGTTAAAACTGCTTTGTCCTTCTTATTTATCCATGTCTAAGCTGGTTTCGAGTATAAACTTCTTTATATTACCTTATATGAGAAAGAACCACACTTGTTCTTCTAGAATCCGAAATTCGCTTTCTTTCAAGGAGATAGTGAAGATTTCAGATATTGCCATAAAATGAATTGCTTCACTCAAACCAAGTTAAAACTGCTTTGTCCTTCATATTTGTCAATGTTTAAGATGGTTTCAAACATAAATTTCTTTTTATAATCTTGTATGAGAAAAAAACACATGTTTGAGCAATACACTCCTTATGAGGAGTAATGCACGTTTCAGGATTTTGCTTTAAAATGAAATCCTTCACTTCAACCAAGTTAAAACTGCTTTGTCCTTCTTATTTATCCATGTCTAAGCTGGTTTCGAGTATAAACTTCTTTATATTACCTTATATGAGAAAGAACCACACTTGTTCTTCTGGAATCCGAAATTCGCTTTCTTTTAAGTAGATAGTCAAGATTTCAGATATTGCCATAAAATGAATTGCTTCACTCAAACCAAGTTAAAACTGCTTTGTCCTTCATATTTGTCCATGTTTAAGATGGTTTCAAACATAAATTTCTTTTTATAATCTTGTATGAGAAAAAAACAACACATGTTTGAGCAATACACTCCTTATGAGGAGTAATGCACGTTTCAGGATTTTGCTGTAAAATGAAATCCTTCACTTCAACCAAGTTAAAACTGCTTTGTCCTTCTTATTTATCCATGTCTAAGATGGTTTCAAACATAAATTTCTTTTTATAATCTTGTATGAGAAAAAAACACATGTTTGAGCAATACACTCCTTATGAGGAGTAATGCACGTTTCAGGATTTTGCTGTAAAATGAAATCCTTCACTTCAACCAAGTTAAAACTGCTTTGTCCTTCTTATTTATCCATGTCTAAGCTGGTTTCGAGTATAAACTTCTTTATATTACCTTATATGAGAAAGAACCACACTTGTTCTTCTGGAATCCGAAATTCGCTTTCTTTTAAGTAGATAGTCAAGATTTCAGATATTGCCATAAAATGAATTGCTTCACTCAAACCAAGTTAAAACTGCTTTGTCCTTCATATTTGTCCATGTTTAAGATGGTTTCAAACATAAATTTCTTTTTATAATCTTGTATGAGAAAAAAACAACACATGTTTGAGCAACACACTCCTTATGAGGAGTAATGCACGTTTCAGGATTTTGCTGTAAAATGAAATCCTTCACTTCAACCAAGTTAAAACGGCTTTGTCCTTCTTATTTATCCATGTCTAAGCTGGTTTCGAGTATAAACTTCTTTATATTACCTTATATGAAAAAGAACCACACTTGTTCTTCTGGAATCCGAAATTCGCTTTCTTTTAAGGAGATAGTCAAGATTTCAGATATTGCCATAAAATGAATTGCTTCACTCAAACCAAGTTAAAACTGCTTTGTCCTTCATATTTGTCCATGTTTAAGCTGGTTTCAAACATAAACTTCTTTGTATAACCTTGTATGAGAAAGAACCACACTTATGGTTGAGCAATACGCTCTTTATGAGGATTTAGCTGTAAAATGAATTCCTTCACTTTTTTCCCTTGTTCTGTTCAGCATTATGGCAGCAGAATTGTGAATACCTTTTATGCCAAACTGATTTGCTTTGCCAAGGGAAGTTTTATAAATGTAAAGCTCCCCTTGATGCCCATTTATTTATTTCTTGTTATATATAACATGTAATGGAACTGAACCGGACCGGGGGAAAAGGAAAGAAGAGGAAACAGAACAAAAAAAGAAACAAAAACCAGACAACCAGCTGCTACACCTGTAAAAAAACAAAACAGACAATAATCCATGGTCTCTGTTGCGAATCCAGCCTTTGCGCCACCAGGAGCACCTGAAAGCAGACAAGCAGAGAACAAACAAACACACAAACAAACAACAACAAGCACAAAGTAGTGGCAATCGCATACAACACAACTGTGGATATAGATGACCTGAGGCGACATGGTAATACATCAACTGCTACTGGACTAATGAATGTGTGTTGTGTGTGTGTGTGTGGGGGGAACATGCAACACCCATGGCACAGGACCTACATGATAACCGTGCTTAGTTATGAGTGCCACAATCCACAGCCCCCCCCAAGCAATCAGAAGCAGGCAGAGAGGCCCACAAGACCCAGGCCACCAGCAGCCCCCACGGAGCACAGAACCCAGGATGCCCACCGCAGGGACAACCACGCATCCACCCAGTAGACAGCAGTGGAAGCCCCCGGACAGAGCCCCCATAAGCATAGGGCAGAGGCCCCCCGGGAGCCAGGGACAACAGCCCACCGACCCCACCAGGCCACGGACCCGGGCCCCAGGAACCCAAAACGCCCCAAAACCCCCCGGCAGAGGCCCCACCCAATACCCGGGAGGGCCAAGCACCACAGACAGCCACGCAGTGGGTCAAGCGCCTGCCCCAGCTTCCCTGGCCAAGTTACTGGGAGTCACGACGTGCCCACAGGTGGGTGAAGTTGCGAGCAGTGGGGAGAGGCAACGCCGCCCCCCTATTGGGAGAAGCACAGGCAGACTAGGCGACGGCAAGTCCCAGACCCAGGCCCAATCATCACCACACACACATTGACGTCCCATACATCCACACATCCACACGTCCTCCCTCCCTTGACTCCGCTGGGGTGTAGCGCAGCGGGCACACAGCGTGCTGTGTACAGGAGCCAAAAGGGAGAGGGGTATGGGGATATACACTGGGAGAGTTATATTAGCATGGAAACAATGTCTGCCTCCTCAAAACATCAATTGGCTGAATTTCATTCTCTCTGGTCCCCGCTGATTAGCTTTATCACATAGTGGTGGTGGTGGGTTGCTGTCCCATCGCTCTGGGCGGTTGGGTGTGTGCTGGGGGGGGGGCTGTGTGGCTTTGGGCGTCTGGTGGTCTCTCGGGTCGTGGGGACCGGGTTGGTCATTGCTGGGGGGGACTGTGTGTCGGGCTTGGAGGGCAGTTTTGGGGGCTTGCGGGTGGGGCTGTCTTGCTGTGTGGGGCGGGGTCCCTTAGGGGCCTTGGGGTGGTGGCTGCTGGCTCTGTACCGGGTGGCTGGGCCGCTCTGGCGTGGGTGGTGGTGCTGGGCCTGGGCCCTGGTGGCTGGGCGCTGCCTTGCGCCCGGGGGGGCTGGGTTGCCCTGGACATGCCACAGTATGGGTGGGTTGGTGCAGGTCCTGGTGCCAGGCTTGTTGCTCTGGGACCTCCAGGGTGTCCGCAGGTGGTTGTTTTCTTTAGGGTGTTGGGGCGTGCGGTGGGGGGGGTGCTTTTCCCCTGTTGATGGGGGGGCCTGGGTGATGGTGGGTCTCAGGCCCGGGCTGCTGCGTCTGGTGTGACCGGGTGGTTTGTTTGTTTTTTTGTAGAGGTCCTCCGGGGTGGGATGGGGTTGGGTTGAGTGGGGTTGGGCGGGGTGGGTACCTTCTGGGGGTACAGTAGCTCCCGGAATATGGTCGCTGCAAGCCCCGAGCCTGGTGGACATCAGGCCCTCCTGCCCTGTGCTGGGTCCCAGGTAGCGGGGGTGCCTATTGCAGCCAGTCCCTGGCTGCCCTCTCTGGGGGAGACTAGCTCTCCCGGTGTATATCCCCATACCCCTCTCCCTTTTGGCTCCTGTACACAGCACACACTCACACATGAAGGGTTTTGGGGGGCGTGTGTGTTCTGTGGGGTGTAGTGGATGGGGCCACGTAGGTGGTCCCCTTGGCTGCACTCTGCAGTTCCCCGCCCCTGTTTTAATTACACCTTAGACATCACTACTTATCAAACACACACACACACACACATTAGGTCTTGGGGGGTGGTTGCACTGAGTGGCATCTGGTGGACGGGGCTCTTTGGGTATGTAGGCTGCCCAGAGGGCTGCGCTCCCAGTTCTACAAGGTTGGCTGCCCCTCAATTTTAATCGCTCACTATTAGAAAATATTGAAGAGCCAGAAGTGTGAGGGGAGGGGTCTTCTCACACCCCTGCTTCCTGGTTGCTGCTCGGGAAGGAGTGGCCAGGAGGAATTAATTATTCTGCTGGTTCAGGGTCTGTGGTGGCTGGGGGGCTGCTGGCCCCATGGTGTGCCCACTGTGCTAGACCCCAGCAGAGTCAAGGGAGGGATGACGTGTGGATGTGTGGATGTATGGGACGTGAAAGTGTGTGTGGTGATGATTGGGCCTGGGTCTGGGACTTGCTGTCGCCTGGCCTGCCTGTGCTTCTCCCAATGGGGGGGCGGCGTTGCCTCGCCCCACTCCTCGCGACTTCACCCACCTGTGGGCACGTCTTGACTGCCAGGGCTCTTGGCCAGGGGCACTGGGGCAGGCGCTGACCCACTGCGTGGCTGTCTGGGGCGCTTGGCCCTCCCGGGTATTGGGTGGGGCCTCTGCCGGGGGGTTTTGGGGCGCTCGGGCTCCTGGGGCCGGGTCCGGTGCACGGCCCATGTCTGGGCGGCTGGGGCCTGGTGCGGTCGGTGGGCTGTTGCCCTTGGCTCCCGGGCGCCTCTGCCCTATGCTTATGGGGGCTCAGTCCGGGGGCTTCCACTGCTGTCTTCTGGGTGGATGCGTGGTTGTCCCTGCGGTGGGCATCCTGGGTTCTGTGCTCCGTGGGGGCTGCTGGTGGCCTGGGTCTTATGGGCCTCTCTGCCTGTTTCTGATTGCTTGGGGGGGCTGTGGATTGTGGCCGTGTACACTTATACACTCATAACTAAGCACGGTTATCATGTAGGTCCTGTGCCATGGGTGTTGCATGTTCTCACACACACAATACACATTCATTAGTCCAGTAGCAGTTAATGTATTACCATGTCGCCTCAGGTCATCTATATGCACAGTTGTGTTGTATGCGATTGCCACTACTTGTGCTTGTTTTTGTTTGTTTGTGTGTTTGTTTTTTCTCTGCTTGTTTGCATGGTCCTCGCAGTGTTATGTATCGCAAAGAAAACTATTCTCATGAACTGGAAAGCGAAAAACAGTCTGTGTATTAAGCAGTTTAGAAATGTTATTTTAGATTATATTAGCATGGAAACAATGTCTGCCTCCTCAAAACATCAATTGGCTGAATTTCATTCTCTCTGGTCCCCGCTGATTAGCTTTATCACATAGTGGTGGTGGTGGGTTGCTGTCCCGTCGCTCTGGGCGGTTGGGTGTGTGCTGGGGGGGGGCTGTGTGGCTTTGGGCGTCTGGTGGTCTCTCGGGTCGTGGGGACCGGGTTGGTCATTGCTGGGGGGGACTGTGTGTCGGGCTTGGAGGGCAGTTTTGGGGGCTTGCGGGTGGGGCTGTCTTGCTGTGTGGGGCGGGGTCCCTTAGGGGCCTTGGGGTGGTGGCTGCTGGCTCTGTACCGGGTGGCTGGGCCGCTCTGGCGTGGGTGGTGGTGCTGGGCCTGGGCCCTGGTGGCTGGGCGCTGCCTTGCGCCCGGGGGGGCTGGGTTGCCCTGGACATGCCACAGTATGGGTGGGTTGGTGCAGGTCCTGGTGCCAGGCTTGTTGCTCTGGGACCTCCAGGGTGTCCGCAGGTGGTTGTTTTCTTTAGGGTGTTGGGGCGTGCGGTGGGGGGGGTGCTTTTCCCCTGTTGAGGGGGGTGCCTGGGTGATGGTGGGTCTCAGGCCCGGGCTGCTGCGTCTGGTGTGACCGGGTGGTTTGTTTGTTTTTTTGTAGAGGTCCTCCGGGGTGGGATGGGGTTGGGCGGGGTGGGTACCTTCTGGGGGTACAGTAGCTCCCGGAATATGGTCGCTGCAAGCCCCGAGCCTGGTGGACATCAGGCCCTCCTGCCCTGTGCTGGGTCCCAGGTAGCGGGGGTGCCTATTGCAGCCAGTCCCTGGCTGCCTTCATACCCTCTCCCTTTTGGCTCCTGTACACAGCACACACTCACACATGAAGGGTTTTGGGGGGCGTGTGTGTTCTGTGGGGTGTAGTGGATGGGGCCACGTAGGTGGTCCCCTTGGCTGCACTCTGCAGTTCCCCGCCCCTGTTTTAATTACACCTTAGACATCACTACTTATCAAACACACACACACACACATTAGGTCTTGGGGGGTGGTTGCACTGAGTGGCATCTGGTGGACGGGGCTCTTTGGGTATGTAGGCTGCCCAGAGGGCCGCGCTCCCAGTTCTACAAGGTTGGCTGCCCCTCAATTTTAATCGCTCACTATTAGAAAATATTGAAGAGCCAGAAGGGTGAGGGGAGGGGTCTTCTCACACCCCTGCTTCCTGGTTGCTGCTCGGGAAGGAGTGGCCAGGAGGAATTAATTATTCTGCTGGTTCAGGGTCTGTGGTGGCTGGGGGGCTGCTGGCCCCATGGTGTGCCCACTGTGCTAGACCCCAGCGGAGTCAAGGGAGGGATGACGTGTGGATGTATGGGACGTGAAAGTGTGTGTGGTGATGATTGGGCCTGGGTCTGGGACTTGCTGTCGCCTGGCCTGCCTGTGCTTCTCCCAATGGGGGGCCGGCGTTGCCTCTCCCCACTCCTCGCGACTTCACCCACCTGTGGGCACGTCTTGACTGCCAGGGCTCTTGGCCAGGGGCACTGAGGCAGGCGCTGACCCACTGCATGGCTGTCTGGGGCGCTTGGCCCTCCCGGGTATTGGGTGGGGCCTCTGCCGGGGGGTTTTGGGGCGCTCGGGCTCCTGGGGCCGGGTCCGGTGCACGGCCCATGTCTGGGCGGCTGGGGCCTGGTGGGGTCGGTGGGCTGTTGCCCCTGGCTCCCGGGCGCCTCTGCCCTATGCTTATGGGGGCTCTGTCCGGGGGCTTCCACTGCTGTCTTCTGGGTGGATGCGTGGTTGTCCCTGTGGTGGGCATCCTGGGTTCTGTGCTCCGTGGGGGCTGCTGGTGGCCTGGGTCTTGTGGGCCTCTCTGCCTGTTTCTGATTGCTTGGGGGGGCTGTGGATTGTGGCCGTGTACACTTATACACTCATAAGTAAGAACGGTTATCATGTAGGTCCTGTGCCATGGGTGTTGCATGTTCTCACACACACACACACAATACACATTCATTAGTCCAGTAGCAGTTGATGTATTACCATGTCGCCTCAGGTCATCTATATGCACAGTTGTGTTGTATGCGATTGCCACTACTTGTGCTTGTTTTTGTTTGTTTGTGTGTTTGTTTTTTCTCTGCTTGTTTGCATGGTCCTCGCAGTGTTATGTATCGCAAAGAAAACTATTCTCATGAACTGGAAAGCGAAAAACAGTCTGTGTATTAAGCAGTTTAGAAATGTTATTTTAGATTATATTAGCATGGAAACAATGTCTGCCTCCTCAAAACATCAATTGGCTGAATTTCATTCTCTCTGGTCCCCGCTGATTAGCTTTATCACATAGTGGTGGTGGTGGGTTGCTGTCCCGTCGCTCTGGGCGGTTGGGTGTGTGCTGGGGGGGGGCTGTGTGGCTTTGGGCGTCTGGTGGTCTCTCGGGTCGTGGGGACCGGGTTGGTCATTGCTGGGGGGGACTGTGTGTCGGGCTTGGAGGGCAGTTTTGGGGGCTTGCGGGTGGGGCTGTCTTGCTGTGTGGGGCGGGGTCCCTTAGGGGCCTTGGGGTGGTGGCTGCTGGCTCTGTACCGGGTGGCTGGGCCGCTCTGGCGTGGGTGGTGGTGCTGGGCCTGGGCCCTGGTGGCTGGGCGCTGCCTTGCGCCCGGGGGGGCTGGGTTGCCCTGGACATGCCACAGTATGGGTGGGTTGGTGCAGGTCCTGGTGCCAGGCTTGTTGCTCTGGGACCTCCAGGGTGTCCGCAGGTGGTTGTTTTCTTTAGGGTGTTGGGGCGTGCGGTGGGGGGGGTGCTTTTCCCCTGTTGAGGGGGGTGCCTGGGTGATGGTGGGTCTCAGGCCCGGGCTGCTGCGTCTGGTGTGACCGGGTGGTTTGTTTGTTTTTTTGTAGAGGTCCTCCGGGGTGGGATGGGGTTGGGCGGGGTGGGTACCTTCTGGGGGTACAGTAGCTCCCGGAATATGGTCGCTGCAAGCCCCGAGCCTGGTGGACATCAGGCCCTCCTGCCCTGTGCTGGGTCCCAGGTAGCGGGGGTGCCTATTGCAGCCAGTCCCTGGCTGCCTTCATACCCTCTCCCTTTTGGCTCCTGTACACAGCACACACTCACACATGAAGGGTTTTGGGGGGCGTGTGTGTTCTGTGGGGTGTAGTGGATGGGGCCACGTAGGTGGTCCCCTTGGCTGCACTCTGCAGTTCCCCGCCCCTGTTTTAATTACACCTTAGACATCACTACTTATCAAACACACACACACACATTAGGTCTTGGGGGGTGGTTGCACTGAGTGGCATCTGGTGGACGGGGCTCTTTGGGTATGTAGGCTGCCCAGAGGGCCGCGCTCCCAGTTCTACAAGGTTGGCTGCCCCTCAATTTTAATCGCTCACTATTAGAAAATATTGAAGAGCCAGAAGGGTGAGGGGAGGGGTCTTCTCACACCCCTGCTTCCTGGTTGCTGCTCGGGAAGGAGTGGCCAGGAGGAATTAATTATTCTGCTGGTTCAGGGTCTGTGGTGGCTGGGGGGCTGCTGGCCCCATGGTGTGCCCACTGTGCTAGACCCCAGCGGAGTCAAGGGAGGGATGACGTGTGGATGTATGGGACGTGAAAGTGTGTGTGGTGATGATTGGGCCTGGGTCTGGGACTTGCTGTCGCCTGGCCTGCCTGTGCTTCTCCCAATGGGGGGCCGGCGTTGCCTCTCCCCACTCCTCGCGACTTCACCCACCTGTGGGCACGTCTTGACTGCCAGGGCTCTTGGCCAGGGGCACTGAGGCAGGCGCTGACCCACTGCATGGCTGTCTGGGGCGCTTGGCCCTCCCGGGTATTGGGTGGGGCCTCTGCCGGGGGGTTTTGGGGCGCTCGGGCTCCTGGGGCCGGGTCCGGTGCACGGCCCATGTCTGGGCGGCTGGGGCCTGGTGGGGTCGGTGGGCTGTTGCCCCTGGCTCCCGGGCGCCTCTGCCCTATGCTTATGGGGGCTCTGTCCGGGGGCTTCCACTGCTGTCTTCTGGGTGGATGCGTGGTTGTCCCTGTGGTGGGCATCCTGGGTTCTGTGCTCCGTGGGGGCTGCTGGTGGCCTGGGTCTTGTGGGCCTCTCTGCCTGTTTCTGATTGCTTGGGGGGGCTGTGGATTGTGGCCGTGTACACTTATACACTCATAAGTAAGAACGGTTATCATGTAGGTCCTGTGCCATGGGTGTTGCATGTTCTCACACACACACACACAATACACATTCATTAGTCCAGTAGCAGTTGATGTATTACCATGTCGCCTCAGGTCATCTATATGCACAGTTGTGTTGTATGCGATTGCCACTACTTGTGCTTGTTTTTGTTTGTTTGTGTGTTTGTTTTTTCTCTGCTTGTTTGCATGGTCCTCGCAGTGTTATGTATCGCAAAGAAAACTATTCTCATGAACTGGAAAGCGAAAAACAGTCTGTGTATTAAGCAGTTTAGAAATGTTATTTTAGATTATATTAGCATGGAAACAATGTCTGCCTCCTCAAAACATCAATTGGCTGAATTTCATTCTCTCTGGTCCCCGCTGATTAGCTTTATCACATAGTGGTGGTGGTGGGTTGCTGTCCCGTCGCTCTGGGCGGTTGGGTGTGTGCTGGGGGGGGGCTGTGTGGCTTTGGGCGTCTGGTGGTCTCTCGGGTCGTGGGGACCGGGTTGGTCATTGCTGGGGGGGACTGTGTGTCGGGCTTGGAGGGCAGTTTTGGGGGCTTGCGGGTGGGGCTGTCTTGCTGTGTGGGGCGGGGTCCCTTAGGGGCCTTGGGGTGGTGGCTGCTGGCTCTGTACCGGGTGGCTGGGCCGCTCTGGCGTGGGTGGTGGTGCTGGGCCTGGGCCCTGGTGGCTGGGCGCTGCCTTGCGCCCGGGGGGGCTGGGTTGCCCTGGACATGCCACAGTATGGGTGGGTTGGTGCAGGTCCTGGTGCCAGGCTTGTTGCTCTGGGACCTCCAGGGTGTCCGCAGGTGGTTGTTTTCTTTAGGGTGTTGGGGCGTGCGGTGGGGGGGGTGCTTTTCCCCTGTTGAGGGGGGTGCCTGGGTGATGGTGGGTCTCAGGCCCGGGCTGCTGCGTCTGGTGTGACCGGGTGGTTTGTTTGTTTTTTTGTAGAGGTCCTCCGGGGTGGGATGGGGTTGGGCGGGGTGGGTACCTTCTGGGGGTACAGTAGCTCCCGGAATATGGTCGCTGCAAGCCCCGAGCCTGGTGGACATCAGGCCCTCCTGCCCTGTGCTGGGTCCCAGGTAGCGGGGGTGCCTATTGCAGCCAGTCCCTGGCTGCCTTCATACCCTCTCCCTTTTGGCTCCTGTACACAGCACACACTCACACATGAAGGGTTTTGGGGGGCGTGTGTGTTCTGTGGGGTGTAGTGGATGGGGCCACGTAGGTGGTCCCCTTGGCTGCACTCTGCAGTTCCCCGCCCCTGTTTTAATTACACCTTAGACATCACTACTTATCAAACACACACACACATATTAGGTCTTGGGGGGTGGTTGCACTGAGTGGCATCTGGTGGACGGGGCTCTTTGGGTATGTAGGCTGCCCAGAGGGCCGCGCTCCCAGTTCTACAAGGTTGGCTGCCCCTCAATTTTAATCGCTCACTATTAGAAAATATTGAAGAGCCAGAAGGGTGAGGGGAGGGGTCTTCTCACACCCCTGCTTCCTGGTTGCTGCTCGGGAAGGAGTGGCCAGGAGGAATTAATTATTCTGCTGGTTCAGGGTCTGTGGTGGCTGGGGGGCTGCTGGCCCCATGGTGTGCCCACTGTGCTAGACCCCAGCGGAGTCAAGGGAGGGATGACGTGTGGATGTATGGGACGTGAAAGTGTGTGTGGTGATGATTGGGCCTGGGTCTGGGACTTGCTGTCGCCTGGCCTGCCTGTGCTTCTCCCAATGGGGGGCCGGCGTTGCCTCTCCCCACTCCTCGCGACTTCACCCACCTGTGGGCACGTCTTGACTGCCAGGGCTCTTGGCCAGGGGCACTGAGGCAGGCGCTGACCCACTGCATGGCTGTCTGGGGCGCTTGGCCCTCCCGGGTATTGGGTGGGGCCTCTGCCGGGGGGTTTTGGGGCGCTCGGGCTCCTGGGGCCGGGTCCGGTGCACGGCCCATGTCTGGGCGGCTGGGGCCTGGTGGGGTCGGTGGGCTGTTGCCCCTGGCTCCCGGGCGCCTCTGCCCTATGCTTATGGGGGCTCTGTCCGGGGGCTTCCACTGCTGTCTTCTGGGTGGATGCGTGGTTGTCCCTGCGGTGGGTATCCTGGGTTCTGTGCTCCGTGGGGGCTGCTGGTGGCCTGGGTCTTGTGGGCCTCTCTGCCTGTTTCTGATTGCTTGGGGGGGCTGTGGATTGTGGCCGTGTACACTTATACACTCATAAGTAAGAACGGTTATCATGTAGGTCCTGTGCCATGGGTGTTGCATGTTCTCACACACACACACACACACACAATACACATTCATTAGTCCAGTAGCAGTTGATGTATTACCATGTCGCCTCAGGTCATCTATATGCACAGTTGTGTTGTATGCGATTGCCACTACTTGTGCTTGTTTTTGTTTGTTTGTGTGTTTGTTTTTTCTCTGCTTGTTTGCATGGTCCTCGCAGTGTTATGTATCGCAAAGAAAACTATTCTCATGAACTGGAAAGCGAAAAACAGTCTGTGTATTAAGCAGTTTAGAAATGTTATTTTAGATTATATTAGCATGGAAACAATGTCTGCCTCCTCAAAACATCAATTGGCTGAATTTCATTCTCTCTGGTCCCCGCTGATTAGCTTTATCACATAGTGGTGGTGGTGGGTTGCTGTCCCGTCGCTCTGGGCGGTTGGGTGTGTGCTGGGGGGGGCTGTGTGGCTTTGGGCGTCTGGTGGTCTCTCGGGTCGTGGGGACCGGGTTGGTCATTGCTGGGGGGGACTGTGTGTCGGGCTTGGAGGGCAGTTTTGGGGGCTTGCGGGTGGGGATGTCTTGCTGTGTGGGGCGGGGTCCCTTAGGGGCCTTGGGGTGGTGGCTGCTGGCTCTGTACCGGGTGGCTGGGCCGCTCTGGCGTGGGTGGTGGTGCTGGGCCTGGGCCCTGGTGGCTGGGCGCTGCCTTGCGCCCGGGGGGGCTGGGTTGCCCTGGACATGCCACAGTATGGGTGGGTTGGTGCAGGTCCTGGTGCCAGGCTTGTTGCTCTGGGACCTCCAGGGTATCCGCAGGTGGTTGTTTTCTTTAGGGTGTTGGGGCGTGCGGTGGGGGGGTGCTTTTCCTCTGTTGAGGGGGGGGCCTGGGTGATGGTGGGTCTCAGGCCCGGGCTGCTGCGTCTGGTGTGACCGGGTGGTTTGTTTGTTTTTTTGTAGAGGTCCTCCGGGGTGGGATGGGGTTGGGCGGGGTGGGTACCTTCTGGGGGTACAGTAGCTCCCGGAATATAGTCGCTGCAAGCCCCGAGCCTGGTGGACATCAGGCCCTCCTGCCCTGTGCTGGGTCCCAGGTAGCGGGGGTGCCTATTGCAGCCAGTCCCTGGCTGCCTTCATACCCTCTCCCTTTTGGCTCCTGTACACAGCACACACTCACACATGAAGGGTTTTGGGGGGCGTGTGTGTTCTGTGGGGTGTAGTGGATGGGGCCACGTAGGTGGTCCCCTTGGCTGCACTCTGCAGTTCCCCGCCCCTGTTTTAATTACACCTTAGACATCACTACTTATCAAACACACACACACACATTAGGTCTTGGGGGGTGGTTGCACTGAGTGGCATCTGGTGGACGGGGCTCTTTGGGTATGTAGGCTGCCCAGAGGGCCGCGCTCCCAGTTCTACAAGGTTGGCTGCCCCTCAATTTTAATCGCTCACTATTAGAAAATATTGAAGAGCCAGAAGGGTGAGGGGAGGGGTCTTCTCACACCCCTGCTTCCTGGTTGCTGCTCGGGAAGGAGTGGCCAGGAGGAATTAATTATTCTGCTGGTTCAGGGTCTGTGGTGGCTGGGGGGCTGCTGGCCCCATGGTGTGCCCACTGTGCTAGACCCCAGCGGAGTCAAGGGAGGGATGACGTGTGGATGTATGGGACGTGAAAGTGTGTGTGGTGATGATTGGGCCTGGGTCTGGGACTTGCTGTCGCCTGGCCTGCCTGTGCTTCTCCCAATGGGGGGCCGGCGTTGCCTCTCCCCACTCCTCGCGACTTCACCCACCTGTGGGCACGTCTTGACTGCCAGGGCTCTTGGCCAGGGGCACTGAGGCAGGCGCTGACCCACTGCATGGCTGTCTGGGGCGCTTGGCCCTCCCGGGTATTGGGTGGGGCCTCTGCCGGGGGGTTTTGGGGCGCTCGGGCTCCTGGGGCCGGGTCCGGTGCACGGCCCATGTCTGGGCGGCTGGGGCCTGGTGGGGTCGGTGGGCTGTTGCCCCTGGCTCCCGGGCGCCTCTGCCCTATGCTTATGGGGGCTCTGTCCGGGGGCTTCCACTGCTGTCTTCTGGGTGGATGCGTGGTTGTCCCTGTGGTGGGCATCCTGGGTTCTGTGCTCCGTGGGGGCTGCTGGTGGCCTGGGTCTTGTGGGCCTCTCTGCCTGTTTCTGATTGCTTGGGGGGGCTGTGGATTGTGGCCGTGTACACTTATACACTCATAAGTAAGAACGGTTATCATGTAGGTCCTGTGCCATGGGTGTTGCATGTTCTCACACACACACACACAATACACATTCATTAGTCCAGTAGCAGTTGATGTATTACCATGTCGCCTCAGGTCATCTATATGCACAGTTGTGTTGTATGCGATTGCCACTACTTGTGCTTGTTTTTGTTTGTTTGTGTGTTTGTTTTTTCTCTGCTTGTTTGCATGGTCCTCGCAGTGTTATGTATCGCAAAGAAAACTATTCTCATGAACTGGAAAGCGAAAAACAGTCTGTGTATTAAGCAGTTTAGAAATGTTATTTTAGATTATATTAGCATGGAAACAATGTCTGCCTCCTCAAAACATCAATTGGCTGAATTTCATTCTCTCTGGTCCCCGCTGATTAGCTTTATCACATAGTGGTGGTGGTGGGTTGCTGTCCCGTCGCTCTGGGCGGTTGGGTGTGTGCTGGGGGGGGGCTGTGTGGCTTTGGGCGTCTGGTGGTCTCTCGGGTCGTGGGGACCGGGTTGGTCATTGCTGGGGGGGACTGTGTGTCGGGCTTGGAGGGCAGTTTTGGGGGCTTGCGGGTGGGGCTGTCTTGCTGTGTGGGGCGGGGTCCCTTAGGGGCCTTGGGGTGGTGGCTGCTGGCTCTGTACCGGGTGGCTGGGCCGCTCTGGCGTGGGTGGTGGTGCTGGGCCTGGGCCCTGGTGGCTGGGCGCTGCCTTGCGCCCGGGGGGGCTGGGTTGCCCTGGACATGCCACAGTATGGGTGGGTTGGTGCAGGTCCTGGTGCCAGGCTTGTTGCTCTGGGACCTCCAGGGTGTCCGCAGGTGGTTGTTTTCTTTAGGGTGTTGGGGCGTGCGGTGGGGGGGGTGCTTTTCCCCTGTTGAGGGGGGTGCCTGGGTGATGGTGGGTCTCAGGCCCGGGCTGCTGCGTCTGGTGTGACCGGGTGGTTTGTTTGTTTTTTTGTAGAGGTCCTCCGGGGTGGGATGGGGTTGGGCGGGGTGGGTACCTTCTGGGGGTACAGTAGCTCCCGGAATATGGTCGCTGCAAGCCCCGAGCCTGGTGGACATCAGGCCCTCCTGCCCTGTGCTGGGTCCCAGGTAGCGGGGGTGCCTATTGCAGCCAGTCCCTGGCTGCCTTCATACCCTCTCCCTTTTGGCTCCTGTACACAGCACACACTCACACATGAAGGGTTTTGGGGGGCGTGTGTGTTCTGTGGGGTGTAGTGGATGGGGCCACGTAGGTGGTCCCCTTGGCTGCACTCTGCAGTTCCCCGCCCCTGTTTTAATTACACCTTAGACATCACTACTTATCAAACACACACACACACATTAGGTCTTGGGGGGTGGTTGCACTGAGTGGCATCTGGTGGACGGGGCTCTTTGGGTATGTAGGCTGCCCAGAGGGCCGCGCTCCCAGTTCTACAAGGTTGGCTGCCCCTCAATTTTAATCGCTCACTATTAGAAAATATTGAAGAGCCAGAAGGGTGAGGGGAGGGGTCTTCTCACACCCCTGCTTCCTGGTTGCTGCTCGGGAAGGAGTGGCCAGGAGGAATTAATTATTCTGCTGGTTCAGGGTCTGTGGTGGCTGGGGGGCTGCTGGCCCCATGGTGTGCCCACTGTGCTAGACCCCAGCGGAGTCAAGGGAGGGATGACGTGTGGATGTATGGGACGTGAAAGTGTGTGTGGTGATGATTGGGCCTGGGTCTGGGACTTGCTGTCGCCTGGCCTGCCTGTGCTTCTCCCAATGGGGGGCCGGCGTTGCCTCTCCCCACTCCTCGCGACTTCACCCACCTGTGGGCACGTCTTGACTGCCAGGGCTCTTGGCCAGGGGCACTGAGGCAGGCGCTGACCCACTGCATGGCTGTCTGGGGCGCTTGGCCCTCCCGGGTATTGGGTGGGGCCTCTGCCGGGGGGTTTTGGGGCGCTCGGGCTCCTGGGGCCGGGTCCGGTGCACGGCCCATGTCTGGGCGGCTGGGGCCTGGTGGGGTCGGTGGGCTGTTGCCCCTGGCTCCCGGGCGCCTCTGCCCTATGCTTATGGGGGCTCTGTCCGGGGGCTTCCACTGCTGTCTTCTGGGTGGATGCGTGGTTGTCCCTGTGGTGGGCATCCTGGGTTCTGTGCTCCGTGGGGGCTGCTGGTGGCCTGGGTCTTGTGGGCCTCTCTGCCTGTTTCTGATTGCTTGGGGGGGCTGTGGATTGTGGCCGTGTACACTTATACACTCATAAGTAAGAACGGTTATCATGTAGGTCCTGTGCCATGGGTGTTGCATGTTCTCACACACACACACACAATACACATTCATTAGTCCAGTAGCAGTTGATGTATTACCATGTCGCCTCAGGTCATCTATATGCACAGTTGTGTTGTATGCGATTGCCACTACTTGTGCTTGTTTTTGTTTGTTTGTGTGTTTGTTTTTTCTCCGCTTGTTTGCATGGTCCTCGCAGTGTTATGTATCGCAAAGAAAACTATTCTCATGAACTGGAAAGCGAAAAACAGTCTGTGTATTAAGCAGTTTAGAAATGTTATTTTAGATTATATTAGCATGGAAACAATGTCTGCCTCCTCAAAACATCAATTGGCTGAATTTCATTCTCTCTGGTCCCCGCTGATTAGCTTTATCACATAGTGGTGGTGGTGGGTTGCTGTCCCGTCGCTCTGGGCGGTTGGGTGTGTGCTGGGGGGGGGCTGTGTGGCTTTGGGCGTCTGGTGGTCTCTCGGGTCGTGGGGACCGGGTTGGTCATTGCTGGGGGGGACTGTGTGTCGGGCTTGGAGGGCAGTTTTGGGGGCTTGCGGGTGGGGCTGTCTTGCTGTGTGGGGCGGGGTCCCTTAGGGGCCTTGGGGTGGTGGCTGCTGGCTCTGTACCGGGTGGCTGGGCCGCTCTGGCGTGGGTGGTGGTGCTGGGCCTGGGCCCTGGTGGCTGGGCGCTGCCTTGCGCCCGGGGGGGCTGGGTTGCCCTGGACATGCCACAGTATGGGTGGGTTGGTGCAGGTCCTGGTGCCAGGCTTGTTGCTCTGGGACCTCCAGGGTGTCCGCAGGTGGTTGTTTTCTTTAGGGTGTTGGGGCGTGCGGTGGGGGGGGTGCTTTTCCCCTGTTGAGGGGGGTGCCTGGGTGATGGTGGGTCTCAGGCCCGGGCTGCTGCGTCTGGTGTGACCGGGTGGTTTGTTTGTTTTTTTGTAGAGGTCCTCCGGGGTGGGATGGGGTTGGGCGGGGTGGGTACCTTCTGGGGGTACAGTAGCTCCCGGAATATGGTCGCTGCAAGCCCCGAGCCTGGTGGACATCAGGCCCTCCTGCCCTGTGCTGGGTCCCAGGTAGCGGGGGTGCCTATTGCAGCCAGTCCCTGGCTGCCTTCATACCCTCTCCCTTTTGGCTCCTGTACACAGCACACACTCACACATGAAGGGTTTTGGGGGGCGTGTGTGTTCTGTGGGGTGTAGTGGATGGGGCCACGTAGGTGGTCCCCTTGGCTGCACTCTGCAGTTCCCCGCCCCTGTTTTAATTACACCTTAGACATCACTACTTATCAAACACACACACACACATTAGGTCTTGGGGGGTGGTTGCACTGAGTGGCATCTGGTGGACGGGGCTCTTTGGGTATGTAGGCTGCCCAGAGGGCCGCGCTCCCAGTTCTACAAGGTTGGCTGCCCCTCAATTTTAATCGCTCACTATTAGAAAATATTGAAGAGCCAGAAGGGTGAGGGGAGGGGTCTTCTCACACCCCTGCTTCCTGGTTGCTGCTCGGGAAGGAGTGGCCAGGAGGAATTAATTATTCTGCTGGTTCAGGGTCTGTGGTGGCTGGGGGGCTGCTGGCCCCATGGTGTGCCCACTGTGCTAGACCCCAGCGGAGTCAAGGGAGGGATGACGTGTGGATGTATGGGACGTGAAAGTGTGTGTGGTGATGATTGGGCCTGGGTCTGGGACTTGCTGTCGCCTGGCCTGCCTGTGCTTCTCCCAATGGGGGGCCGGCGTTGCCTCTCCCCACTCCTCGCGACTTCACCCACCTGTGGGCACGTCTTGACTGCCAGGGCTCTTGGCCAGGGGCACTGAGGCAGGCGCTGACCCACTGCATGGCTGTCTGGGGCGCTTGGCCCTCCCGGGTATTGGGTGGGGCCTCTGCCGGGGGGTTTTGGGGCGCTCGGGCTCCTGGGGCCGGGTCCGGTGCACGGCCCATGTCTGGGCGGCTGGGGCCTGGTGGGGTCGGTGGGCTGTTGCCCCTGGCTCCCGGGCGCCTCTGCCCTATGCTTATGGGGGCTCTGTCCGGGGGCTTCCACTGCTGTCTTCTGGGTGGATGCGTGGTTGTCCCTGCGGTGGGTATCCTGGGTTCTGTGCTCCGTGGGGGCTGCTGGTGGCCTGGGTCTTGTGGGCCTCTCTGCCTGTTTCTGATTGCTTGGGGGGGCTGTGGATTGTGGCCGTGTACACTTATACACTCATAAGTAAGAACGGTTATCATGTAGGTCCTGTGCCATGGGTGTTGCATGTTCTCACACACACACACACACACACAATACACATTCATTAGTCCAGTAGCAGTTGATGTATTACCATGTCGCCTCAGGTCATCTATATGCACAGTTGTGTTGTATGCGATTGCCACTACTTGTGCTTGTTTTTGTTTGTTTGTGTGTTTGTTTTTTCTCTGCTTGTTTGCATGGTCCTCGCAGTGTTATGTATCGCAAAGAAAACTATTCTCATGAACTGGAAAGCGAAAAACAGTCTGTGTATTAAGCAGTTTAGAAATGTTATTTTAGATTATATTAGCATGGAAACAATGTCTGCCTCCTCAAAACATCAATTGGCTGAATTTCATTCTCTCTGGTCCCCGCTGATTAGCTTTATCACATAGTGGTGGTGGTGGGTTGCTGTCCCGTCGCTCTGGGCGGTTGGGTGTGTGCTGGGGGGGGGCTGTGTGGCTTTGGGCGTCTGGTGGTCTCTCGGGTCGTGGGGACCGGGTTGGTCATTGCTGGGGGGGACTGTGTGTCGGGCTTGGAGGGCAGTTTTGGGGGCTTGCGGGTGGGGCTGTCTTGCTGTGTGGGGCGGGGTCCCTTAGGGGCCTTGGGGTGGTGGCTGCTGGCTCTGTACCGGGTGGCTGGGCCGCTCTGGCGTGGGTGGTGGTGCTGGGCCTGGGCCCTGGTGGCTGGGCGCTGCCTTGCGCCCGGGGGGGCTGGGTTGCCCTGGACATGCCACAGTATGGGTGGGTTGGTGCAGGTCCTGGTGCCAGGCTTGTTGCTCTGGGACCTCCAGGGTGTCCGCAGGTGGTTGTTTTCTTTAGGGTGTTGGGGCGTGCGGTGGGGGGGGTGCTTTTCCCCTGTTGAGGGGGGTGCCTGGGTGATGGTGGGTCTCAGGCCCGGGCTGCTGCGTCTGGTGTGACCGGGTGGTTTGTTTGTTTTTTTGTAGAGGTCCTCCGGGGTGGGATGGGGTTGGGCGGGGTGGGTACCTTCTGGGGGTACAGTAGCTCCCGGAATATAGTCGCTGCAAGCCCCGAGCCTGGTGGACATCAGGCCCTCCTGCCCTGTGCTGGGTCCCAGGTAGCGGGGGTGCCTATTGCAGCCAGTCCCTGGCTGCCTTCATACCCTCTCCCTTTTGGCTCCTGTACACAGCACACACTCACACATGAAGGGTTTTGGGGGGCGTGTGTGTTCTGTGGGGTGTAGTGGATGGGGCCACGTAGGTGGTCCCCTTGGCTGCACTCTGCAGTTCCCCGCCCCTGTTTTAATTACACCTTAGACATCACTACTTATCAAACACACACACACACATTAGGTCTTGGGGGGTGGTTGCACTGAGTGGCATCTGGTGGACGGGGCTCTTTGGGTATGTAGGCTGCCTAGAGGGCCGCGCTCCCAGTTCTACAAGGTTGGCTGCCCCTCAATTTTAATCGCTCACTATTAGAAAATATTGAAGAGCCAGAAGGGTGAGGGGAGGGGTCTTCTCACACCCCTGCTTCCTGGTTGCTGCTCGGGAAGGAGTGGCCAGGAGGAATTAATTATTCTGCTGGTTCAGGGTCTGTGGTGGCTGGGGGGCTGCTGGCCCCATGGTGTGCCCACTGTGCTAGACCCCAGCGGAGTCAAGGGAGGGATGACGTGTGGATGTATGGGACGTGAAAGTGTGTGTGGTGATGATTGGGCCTGGGTCTGGGACTTGCTGTCGCCTGGCCTGCCTGTGCTTCTCCCAATGGGGGGGCGGCGTTGCCTCTCCCCACTCCTCGCGACTTCACCCACCTGTGGGCACGTCTTGACTGCCAGGGCTCTTGGCCAGGGGCACTGAGGCAGGCGCTGACCCACTGCATGGCTGTCTGGGGCGCTTGGCCCTCCCGGGTATTGGGTGGGGCCTCTGCCGGGGGGTTTTGGGGCGCTCGGGCTCCTGGGGCCGGGTCCGGTGCACGGCCCATGTCTGGGCGGCTGGGGCCTGGTGGGGTCGGTGGGCTGTTGCCCCTGGCTCCCGGGCGCCTCTGCCCTATGCTTATGGGGGCTCTGTCCGGGGGCTTCCACTGCTGTCTTCTGGGTGGATGCGTGGTTGTCCCTGCGGTGGGTATCCTGGGTTCTGTGCTCCGTGGGGGCTGCTGGTGGCCTGGGTCTTGTGGGCCTCTCTGCCTGTTTCTGATTGCTTGGGGGGGCTGTGGATTGTGGCCGTGTACACTTATACACTCATAAGTAAGAACGGTTATCATGTAGGTCCTGTGCCATGGGTGTTGCATGTTCTCACACACACACACACACACACAATACACATTCATTAGTCCAGTAGCAGTTGATGTATTACCATGTCGCCTCAGGTCATCTATATGCACAGTTGTGTTGTATGCGATTGCCACTACTTGTGCTTGTTTTTGTTTGTTTGTGTGTTTGTTTTTTCTCTGCTTGTTTGCATGGTCCTCGCAGTGTTATGTATCGCAAAGAAAACTATTCTCATGACCTGGAAAGCGAAAAACAGTCTGTGTATTAAGCAGTTTAGAAATGTTATTTTAGATTATATTAGCATGGAAACAATGTCTGCCTCCTCAAAACATCAATTGGCTGAATTTCATTCTCTCTGGTCCCCGCTGATTAGCTTTATCACATAGTGGTGGTGGTGGGTTGCTGTCCCGTCGCTCTGGGCGGTTGGGTGTGTGCTGGGGGGGGCTGTGTGGCTTTGGGCGTCTGGTGGTCTCTCGGGTCGTGGGGACCGGGTTGGTCATTGCTGGGGGGGACTGTGTGTCGGGCTTGGAGGGCAGTTTTGGGGGCTTGCGGGTGGGGATGTCTTGCTGTGTGGGGCGGGGTCCCTTAGGGGCCTTGGGGTGGTGGCTGCTGGCTCTGTACCGGGTGGCTGGGCCGCTCTGGCGTGGGTGGTGGTGCTGGGCCTGGGCCCTGGTGGCTGGGCGCTGCCTTGCGCCCGGGGGGGCTGGGTTGCCCTGGACATGCCACAGTATGGGTGGGTTGGTGCAGGTCCTGGTGCCAGGCTTGTTGCTCTGGGACCTCCAGGGTATCCGCAGGTGGTTGTTTTCTTTAGGGTGTTGGGGCGTGCGGTGGGGGGGTGCTTTTCCTCTGTTGAGGGGGGGGCCTGGGTGATGGTGGGTCTCAGGCCCGGGCTGCTGCGTCTGGTGTGACCGGGTGGTTTGTTTGTTTTTTTGTAGAGGTCCTCCGGGGTGGGATGGGGTTGGGTTGAGTGGGGTTGGGCGGGGTGGGTACCTTCTGGGGGTACAGTAGCTCCCGGAATATGGTCGCTGCAAGCCCCGAGCCTGGTGGACATCAGGCCCTCCTGCCCTGTGCTGGGTCCCAGGTAGCGGGGGTGCCTATTGCTGCCAGTCCCTGGCTGCCCTCTCCGGGGGAGAGTAGCTCTCCCGGTGTATATCCCCATACCCTCTCCCTTTTGGCTCCTGTACACAGCACACACTCACACATGAAGGGTTTTGGGGGGCGTGTGTGTTCTGTGGGGTGTAGTGGATGGGGCCACGTAGGTGGTCCCCTTGGCTGCACTCTGCAGTTCCCCGCCCCTGTTTTAATTACACCTTAGACATCACTACTTATCAAACACACAAAAACACATTAGGTCTTGGGGGGTGGTTGCACTGAGTGGCATCTGGTGGACGGGGCTCTTTGGGTATGTAGGCTGCCCAGAGGGCCGCGCTCCCAGTTCTACAAGGTTGGCTGCCCCTCAATTTTAATCGCTCACTATTAGAAAATATTGAAGAGCCAGAAGGGTGAGGGGAGGGGTCTTCTCACACCCCTGCTTCCTGGTTGCTGCTCGGGAAGGAGTGGCCAGCAGGAATTAATTATTCTGCTGGTTCAGGGTCTGTGGTGGCTGGGGGGCTGCTGGCCCCATGGTGTGCCCACTGTGCTAGACCCCAGCGGAGTCAAGGGAGGGATGACGTGTGGATGTATGGGACGTGAAAGTGTGTGTGGTGATGATTGGGCCTGGGTCTGGGACTTGCTGTCGCCTGGCCTGCCTGTGCTTCTCCCAATGGGGGGGCGGCGTTGCCTCTCCCCACTCCTCGCGACTTCACCCACCTGTGGGCACGTCTTGACTGCCAGGGCTCTTGGCCAGGGGCACTGAGGCAGGCGCTGACCCACTGCATGGCTGTCTGGGGCGCTTGGCCCTCCCGGGTATTGGGTGGGGCCTCTGCCGGGGGGTTTTGGGGCGCTCGGGCTCCTGGGGCCGGGTCCGGTGCACGGCCCATGTCTGGGCGGCTGGGGCCTGGTGGTGTCGGTGGGCTGTTGCCCCTGGCTCCCGGGCGCCTCTGCCCTATGCTTATGGGGGCTCTGTCCGGGGGCTTCCACTGCTGTCTTCTGGGTGGATGCGTGGTTGTCCCTGCGGTGGGTATCCTGGGTTCTGTGCTCCGTGGGGGCTGCTGGTGGCCTGGGTCTTGTGGGCCTCTCTGCCTGTTTCTGATTGCTTGGGGGGGCTGTGGATTGTGGCCGTGTACACTTATACACTCATAAGTAAGAACGGTTATCATGTAGGTCCTGTGCCATGGGTGTTGCATGTTCTCACACACACACACACAATACACATTCATTAGTCCAGTAGCAGTTGATGTATTACCATGTCGCCTCAGGTCATCTATATGCACAGTTGTGTTGTATGCGATTGCCACTACTTGTGCTTGTTTTTGTTTGTTTGTGTGTTTGTTTTTTCTCTGCTTGTTTGCATGGTCCTCGCAGTGTTATGTATCGCAAAGAAAACTATTCTCATGACCTGGAAAGCGAAAAACAGTCTGTGTATTAAGCAGTTTAGAAATGTTATTTTAGATTATATTAGCATGGAAACAATGTCTGCCTCCTCAAAACATCAATTGGCTGAATTTCATTCTCTCTGGTCCCCGCTGATTAGCTTTATCACATAGTGGTGGTGGTGGGTTGCTGTCCCGTCGCTCTGGGCGGTTGGGTGTGTGCTGGGGGGGGCTGTGTGGCTTTGGGCGTCTGGTGGTCTCTCGGGTCGTGGGGACCGGGTTGGTCATTGCTGGGGGGGACTGTGTGTCGGGCTTGGAGGGCAGTTTTGGGGGCTTGCGGGTGGGGATGTCTTGCTGTGTGGGGCGGGGTCCCTTAGGGGCCTTGGGGTGGTGGCTGCTGGCTCTGTACCGGGTGGCTGGGCCGCTCTGGCGTGGGTGGTGGTGCTGGGCCTGGGCCCTGGTGGCTGGGCGCTGCCTTGCGCCCGGGGGGGCTGGGTTGCCCTGGACATGCCACAGTATGGGTGGGTTGGTGCAGGTCCTGGTGCCAGGCTTGTTGCTCTGGGACCTCCAGGGTATCCGCAGGTGGTTGTTTTCTTTAGGGTGTTGGGGCGTGCGGTGGGGGGGTGCTTTTCCTCTGTTGAGGGGGGGGCCTGGGTGATGGTGGGTCTCAGGCCCGGGCTGCTGCGTCTGGTGTGACCGGGTGGTTTGTTTGTTTTTTTGTAGAGGTCCTCCGGGGTGGGATGGGGTTGGGTTGAGTGGGGTTGGGCGGGGTGGGTACCTTCTGGGGGTACAGTAGCTCCCTGAATATGGTCGCTGCAAGCCCCGAGCCTGGTGGACATCAGGCCCTCCTGCCCTGTGCTGGGTCCCAGGTAACGGGGGTGCCTATTGCAGTCAGGCCCTGGCAGCCCTCTCCGGGGGAGAGTAGCCCCCCCGGTGTATATCCCCATACCCTCTCCCTTTTGGCTCCTGTACACAGCACACACTCACACATGAAGGGTTTTGGGGGGCGTGTGTGTTCTGTGGGGTGTAGTGGATGGGGCCACGTAGGTGGTCCCCTTGGCTGCACTCTGCAGTTCCCCGCCCCTGTTTTAATTACACCTTAGACATCACTACTTATCAAACACACAAAAACACATTAGGTCTTGGGGGGTGGTTGCACTGAGTGGCATCTGGTGGACGGGGCTCTTTGGGTATGTAGGCTGCCCAGAGGGCCGCGCTCCCAGTTCTACAAGGTTGGCTGCCCCTCAATTTTAATCGCTCACTATTAGAAAATATTGAAGAGCCAGAAGGGTGAGGGGAGGGGTCTTCTCACACCCCTGCTTCCTGGTTGCTGCTCGGGAAGGAGTGGCCAGGAGGAATTAATTATTCTGCTGGTTCAGGGTCTGTGGTGGCTGGGGGGCTGCTGGCCCCATGGTGTGCCCACTGTGCTAGACCCCAGCGGAGTCAAGGGAGGGATGACGTGTGGATGTATGGGACGTGAAAGTGTGTGTGGTGATGATTGGGCCTGGGTCTGGGACTTGCTGTCGCCTGGCCTGCCTGTGCTTCTCCCAATGGGGGGGCGGCGTTGCCTCTCCCCACTCCTCGCGACTTCACCCACCTGTGGGCACGTCTTGACTGCCAGGGCTCTTGGCCAGGGGCACTGAGGCAGGCGCTGACCCACTGCATGGCTGTCTGGGGCGCTTGGCCCTCCCGGGTATTGGGTGGGGCCTCTGCCGGGGGGTTTTGGGGCGCTCGGGCTCCTGGGGCCGGGTCCGGTGCACGGCCCATGTCTGGGCGGCTGGGGCCTGGTGGGGTCGGTGGGCTGTTGCCCCTGGCTCCCGGGCGCCTCTGCCCTATGCTTATGGGGGCTCTGTCCGGGGGCTTCCACTGCTGTCTTCTGGGTGGATGCGTGGTTGTCCCTGCGGTGGGTATCCTGGGTTCTGTGCTCCGTGGGGGCTGCTGGTGGCCTGAGTCTTGTGGGCCTCTCTGCCTGTTTCTGATTGCTTGGGGGGGCTGTGGATTGTGGCCGTGTACACGTATACACTCATAAGTAAGAACGGTTATCATGTAGGTCCTGTGCCATGGGTGTTGCATGTTCTCACACACACACACACACACACAATACACATTCATTAGTGCAGTAGCAGTTGATGTATTACCATGTCGCCTCAGGTCATCTATATGCACAGTTGTGTTGTATGCGATTGCCACTACTTGTGCTTGTTTTTGTTTGTTTGTGTGTTTGTTTTTTCTCTGCTTGTTTGCATGGTCCTCGCAGTGTTATGTATCGCAAAGAAAACTATTCTCATGACCTGGAAAGCGAAAAACAGTCTGTGTATTAAGCAGTTTAGAAATGTTATTTTAGATTATATTAGCATGGAAACAATGTCTGCCTCCTCAAAACATCAATTGGCTGAATTTCATTCTCTCTGGTCCCCGCTGATTAGCTTTATCACATAGTGGTGGTGGTGGGTTGCTGTCCCGTCGCTCTGGGCGGTTGGGTGTGTGCTGGGGGGGGCTGTGTGGCTTTGGGCGTCTGGTGGTCTCTCGGGTCGTGGGGACCGGGTTGGTCATTGCTGGGGGGGACTGTGTGTCGGGCTTGGAGGGCAGTTTTGGGGGCTTGCGGGTGGGGCTGTCTTGCTGTGTGGGGCGGGGTCCCTTAGGGGCCTTGGGGTGGTGGCTGCTGGCTCTGTACCGGGTGGCTGGGCCGCTCTGGCGTGGGTGGTGGTGCTGGGCCTGGGCCCTGGTGGCTGGGCGCTGCCTTGCGCCCGGGGGGGCTGGGTTGCCCTGGACATGCCACAGTATGGGTGGGTTGGTGCAGGTCCTGGTGCCAGGCTTGTTGCTCTGGGACCTCCAGGGTATCCGCAGGTGGTTGTTTTCTTTAGGGTGTTGGGGCGTGCGGTGGGGGGGTGCTTTTCCTCTGTTGAGGGGGGGGCCTGGGTGATGGTGGGTCTCAGGCCCGGGCTGCTGCGTCTGGTGTGACCGGGTGGTTTGTTTGTTTTTTTGTAGAGGTCCTCCGGGGTGGGATGGGGTTGGGTTGAGTGGGGTTGGGCGGGGTGGGTACCTTCTGGGGGTACAGTAGCTCCCGGAATATGGTCGCTGCAAGCCCCGAGCCTGGTGGACATCAGGCCCTCCTGCCCTGTGCTGGGTCCCAGGTAACGGGGGTGCCTATTGCAGCCAGGCCCTGGCAGCCCTCTCCGGGGGAGAGTAGCCCCCCCGGTGTATATCCCCATACCCTCTCCCTTTTGGCTCCTGTACACAGCACACACTCACACATGAAGGGTTTTGGGGGGCGTGTGTGTTCTGTGGGGTGTAGTGGATGGGGCCACGTAGGTGGTCCCCTTGGCTGCACTCTGCAGTTCCCCGCCCCTGTTTTAATTACACCTTAGACATCACTACTTATCAAACACACACACACACATTAGGTCTTGGGGGGTGGTTGCACTGAGTGGCATCTGGTGGACGGGGCTCTTTGGGTATGTAGGCTGCCCAGAGGGCCGCGCTCCCAGTTCTACAAGGTTGGCTGCCCCTCAATTTTAATCGCTCACTATTAGAAAATATTGAAGAGCCAGAAGGGTGAGGGGAGGGGTCTTCTCACACCCCTGCTTCCTGGTTGCTGCTCGGGAAGGAGTGGCCAGGAGGAATTAATTATTCTGCTGGTTCAGGGTCTGTGGTGGCTGGGGGGCTGCTGGCCCCATGGTGTGCCCACTGTGCTAGACCCCAGCGGAGTCAAGGGAGGGATGACGTGTGGATGTATGGGACGTGAAAGTGTGTGTGGTGATGATTGGGCCTGGGTCTGGGACTTGCTGTCGCCTGGCCTGCCTGTGCTTCTCCCAATGGGGGGGCGGCGTTACCTCTCCCCACTCCTCGCGACTTCACCCACCTGTGGGCACGTCTTGACTGCCAGGGCTCTTGGCCAGGGGCACTGAGGCAGGCGCTGACCCACTGCATGGCTGTCTGGGGCGCTTGGCCCTCCCGGGTATTGGGTGGGGCCTCTGCCGGGGGGTTTTGGGGCGCTCGGGCTCCTGGGGCCGGGTCCGGTGCACGGCCCATGTCTGGGCGGCTGGGGCCTGGTGGGGTCGGTGGGCTGTTGCCCCTGGCTCCCGGGCGCCTCTGCCCTATGCTTATGGGGGCTCTGTCCGGGGGCTTCCACTGCTGTCTTCTGGGTGGATGCGTGGTTGTCCCTGCGGTGGGTATCCTGGGTTCTGTGCTCCGTGGGGGCTGCTGGTGGCCTGGGTCTTGTGGGCCTCTCTGCCTGTTTCTGATTGCTTGGGGGGGCTGTGGATTGTGGCCGTGTACACTTATACACTCATAAGTAAGAACGGTTATCATGTAGGTCCTGTGCCATGGGTGTTGCATGTTCTCACACACACACACACACACACAATACACATTCATTAGTCCAGTAGCAGTTGATGTATTACCATGTCGCCTCAGGTCATCTATATGCACAGTTGTGTTGTATGCGATTGCCACTACTTGTGCTTGTTTTTGTTTGTTTGTGTGTTTGTTTTTTCTCTGCTTGTTTGCATGGTCCTCGCAGTGTTATGTATCGCAAAGAAAACTATTCTCATGAACTGGAAAGCGAAAAACAGTCTGTGTATTAACCTGTTTAGAAATGTTCTTTTAGATTATATTAGCATGGGAACAATGTCTGCCTCCTTAAAACATCAATTGGCTGAATTTCATTCTCTCTGGTCCCCGCTGATTAACTGTGTGGCTTCGGGCGTCTGGTGGTCTCTCGGGTCGTGGGGACCGGGTTGGTCATTGTTGGGGGGGACTGTGTGTCAGGCTTGGAGGGCAGTTTTGGGGGCTTGCAGGTGGGGCTGTCTTGCGGTGTGGGGCGGGGTCCCTTAGGGGCCTTGGGGTGGTGGCTGCTAAGTACTGGAATCATACACTTCCTCTATGTAACCAGATAATTGCAGAGAAAGGCTTATGTGTAGTGGGCACATCTTCTTCCCTGACGTGATTATTCTCTGCAGCTGAAACTGAGACTCTCAGATCACTTCGTGTCTGCCAACAAAGCAGCAGCAGCTGAAGATGACCAACTTCCTCATGTGTCACAGGGTGATCAGACGTTGCAACAAAAGACATTTAGGTGGTCCAGAGAAGAGATAAAGCTTACAGCACCTGGTATTCCCAAGCAGTCTCCCACCCAAGTACTAACCAGGCCAACCTTGCTTGGCTTCCGAGATCAGACGAGGTCAGGCATGTTCAGGGTGGTGTGGCCGTAAGCGACAATGTCTGTGACAAATGTGCATTATATAGGTACTGGAATCATATGGTTCCTCTATGTAACCAGATAATTGCAGAGAAAGGCTTATGTGTAGTGGGCACATCTTCTTCCCTGACGTGATTATTCTCTGCAGCTGAAACTGAGACTCTCAGATCACTTCGTGTCTGCCAACAAAGCAGCAGAAGCTGAAGATGACCAACTTCCTCATGTGTCACAGGGTGATCAGACGTTGCAACAAAAGACATTCAGGTGGTCCAGAGAAGAGATAAAGCTTACAGCACCTGGTATTCCCAAGCAGTCTCCCACCCAAGTACTAACCAGGCCAACCGTGCTTGGCTTCCGAGATCAGACGAGGTCAGGCATATTGAGGGTGGTGTGGCCGTAAGCAACAATGTCTGTGACAAATGTGCATTATATAGGTACTGGAAAAATACACTTCTTCTATGTAACCAGATAATTGCCGAGAAAGGCTGATGTGTAGTGGGCACATCTTCTTCCCTGACGTTATTATTCTCTGCAGCTGAAACTGAGACTCTCAGATCACTTCGTGTCTGCCAACAAAGCAGCAGAAGCTGAAGATGACCAACTTCCTCATGTGTCACAGGGTGATCAGACGTTGCAACAAAAGACATTCAGGTGGTCCAGAGAAGAGATAAAGCTTACAGCACCTGGTATTCCCAAGCAGTCTCCCACCCAAGTACTAACCAGGCCAACCGTGCTTGGCTTCCGAGATCAGACGAGGTCAGGCATATTGAGGGTGGTGTGGCCGTAAGCAACAATGTCTGTGACAAATGTGCATTATATAGGTACTGGAATCATACAGTTCCTCTATGTAACCAGATAATTGCCGAGAAAGGCTGATGTGTAGTGGGCACATCTTCTTCCCTGACGTTATTATTCTCTTCAGTTGAAACTGAGACTCTCAGATCACTTCGTGTCTGCCAACAAAGCAGCAGCAGCTGAAGATGACAAACTTCCTCATGTGTCACAGGGTGATCAGACGTTGCAACAAAACACATGCAGGTGGTAGAGAGAAGAGAAAAAGCTTACAGCACCTGGTATTCCCAAGCAGTCTCCCATTGAAGTACAAACCAGACCCAACCCCGCTTGGCTTCCAGGATAAGACAAGGTGGGGCTTATTCAGGGTGGTGTGGCGGTAAGCAACAATATTTGTTAGAAATGTGAATTATATAGGTACTGGAATCATACACTTCCTCTATGAAACCAGATAATTGCCGAGAAAGGCTGATGTGTAGTGGGCATATCATCTTCTCTGATGTGATCATTCTCTTCAGCTGAAACTGAGACTCTCAGATCACTTCGTGTCTGCCAACAAAGCAGCAGAAGCTGAAGATGACAAACTTCCTCATGTGTCACAGGGTGATCAGACGTTGCAACAAAAGACATTCAGGTGGTCCAGAGAAGAGATAAAGCTTACAGCACCTGGTATTCCCAAGCAGTCTCCCACCCAAGTACTAACCAGGCCGAACCCTCCTTGGCTTCTGAGAGCAGACGAGGTCAGACATATTCAGGGTGGTTTGGCCGTAAGCAACAATCTCTGTGACAAATGTGCATTATATAGGCAATGGAATCATATGGTTCCTCTATGTAACAAGATAATTGCCGAGAAAGGCTGATATGTAGTGGGCACATCTTGTTCCCTGACGTGATAATTTTCTCCATTTGAAAATGAGACTCTAAGATCACTTCGTGTCTGCCAACAAAGCAGCAGCAGCTGAAGATGACCAACTTCCTCATGTGTCACAGGGTGATCAGACGTTGCAACAAAAGACATGCAGGTGGTTGAGAGAAGAGAAAAAGCTTACAGCACCTGGTATTCCCAAGCAGTCTCCCATCCAAGTACTAACCAGGCCCAACCCTGCTTGGTTTCCAAGATCAGACGAGGTCGGGCATATTCAGGGTGGTGTGGCCGTAAGCAACAATGTCTGTGACAAATATAAACTGTATAGGTACTGGAATCATACGGTTCCTCTATGCAACCAGATAATTGCCAAGAAAGGCTGATAAGTAGTGGAAACATCTTCCCTGTCGTGATTATTCTCTCCAGCTGAAACTGAGACTCTCATATCACTTCGTGTCTGCCAACAAAGCAGCAGCAGCTGAAGATGACCAACTTCCTCATGTGTCAAAGGGCGATCAGACATTGCAACAAAAGACATGCAGGTGGTAGAGAGAAGAGAAAAAGCTTACAGCACCTGGTATTCCCAAGCAGTCTCCCATTCAAGTACTAACAAGGCCCAACCCTGCTTGGGTTCTGAGATCAGACGAGGTCGGGCATATTCAGGGTGGTGTGGCCGTAAGTAACAATGTCTGTGACAAATGTGCATTATATAGGTACTGGAATCATACGGTTCCTCTATGCAACCAGATAATTGCCAAGAAAGGCTAACTTGTAGTGGGCACATCTTCTTCCCTGATGTGATTATTCTCTGCAGCTGAAACTGAGACTCTAAGATCACTTCGTGTCTGCCAACAAAGCAGCAGCAGCTGAAGATGACCAACTTCCTCATGTGTCACAGGATGATCAGACATTGCAACAAAAGACATGCAGGTGGTAGAGAGAAGAGAAAAAATTTACAGCACCTGGTATTCCCAAGCGGTCTCCCATTCAAGTACTAACCAGGCCCAACCCTGCTTGGGTTCCGAGATCATACTAGGTCGGGCATATTCAGGGTGGTGTGGCCGAAAGTAGCAATGTCTGTGACAAATATGCATTATATAGGTACTGGAATCATACGGTTCCTCTATGCAACCAGATAATTGCAAAGAAAGGCTAACTTGTAGTGGGCACATCTTCTTCCCTGATGTGATTATTCTCTTCAGCTGAAACTGAGACTCTCAGATCACTTTGTGTCTGCCAACAAAGCAGCAGCAGCTGAAGATGACCAACTTCCTCATGTGTCACAGGGCGATCAGACGTTGCAACAAAAGACATGCAGGTGGTAGAGAGAAGAGAAAAAGCTTACAGCACCTCGTAATCCCAAGCGGTCTCTCATCAAAGTACTAACCAGGCCCAACCCTCCTTGGCTTCTGAGATCAGACGAGGTCAGACATATTCAGGGTGGTTTGGCCGTAAGCAACAATCTCTGTGACAAATGTGCATTATATAGGCAATGGAATCATATGGTTCCTCTATGTAACAAGATAATTGCCGAAAAAGGCTGATATGTAGTGGGCACATCTTGTTCCCTGACGTGATAATTTTCTCCAGCTGAAAATGAGACTCTAAGATCACTTCGTGTCTGCCAACAAAGCAGCAGCAGCTGAAGATGACCAACTTCCTAATGTGTCACAGGGTGATCAGGCGTTGCAACAAAAGATATGCAGGTGGTTGAGAGAAGAGAAAAAGCTTACAGCACCTGGTATTCCCAAGCGGTCTCCCATCCAAGTACTAACCAGGCCCAACCCTGCTTGGCTTCCAAGATCAGACGAGGTCGGGCATATTCAGGGTGGTGTGGCCGTAAGCAACAATGTCTGTGACAAATATAAACTGTATAGGTACTGGAATCATACGGTTCCTCTATGCAACCAGATAATTGCCAAGAAAGGCTGATCAGTAGTGGAAACATCTTCCCTGATGTGATTATTCTCTCCAGCTGAAACTGAGACTCTCATATCACTTCGTGTCTGCCAACAAAGCAGCAGCAGCTGAAGATGACCAACTTCCTCATGTGTCACAGGGCGATCAGACATTGCAACAAAAGACATGCAGGTGGTAGAGAGAAGAGAAAAAGCTTACAGCACCTGGTATTCCCAAGCAGTCTCCCATTCAAGTACTAATCAGGCCCAACCCTGCTTGGGTTCTGAGATCAGACGAGGTTGGGCATATTCAGGGTGGTGTGGCCGTAAGTAACAATGTCTGTGACAAATGTGCATTATATAGGTACTGGAATCATACGGTTCCTCTATGCAACCAGATAATTGCCAAGAAAGGCTGATATGTAGTGGGCACATCTTGTTCCCTGACGTGATAATTTTCTCCAGCTGAAAATGAGACTCTAAGATCACTTCGTGTCTGCCAACAAAGCAGCAGAAACTGAAGATGACCAACTTCCTCATGTGTCACAGGGTGATCAGACGTTGCAACAAAAGACATGCAGGTGGTTGAGAGAAGAGAAAAAGCTTACAGCACCTGATAATCCCAAGCGGTCTCCCATCCAAGTACTAACCAGGCACAACCCTGCTTGGCTTCCGAGATCAGACGAGGTCGGGCTTATTCAGGGTGGTGTGGCCGTAAGCAACAATGTCTGTGACAAATGTAAATTGTATAGGTACTGGAATCATACGTTTCCTCTATATAACCAGATAATTGCAGAGAAAGGCTGATAAATAGTGGGCACATCTTCTTCCCTGACGTGATTATTCTCTCCAGCTGAAAATGAGACTCTCAGATCACTTCGTGTCTGCCAACAAAGCAGCAGCAGCTGAAGATGACCAACTTCCTTATGTGTCACAGGGCGATCAGACCTTGCAACAAAATACATGCAGGTGGTAGAGAGAAGAGAAAAAGCTTACAGCACCTGGCATTCCCAAGGGGTCTCCCATTCAAGTACTAACCAGGCCCAGCCCTCCTTGGCTTCCGAGATCAGTCGAGGTCGGGCATATTCAGGGTGGTGTGGCCGTAAGTAACAATGTCTGTGAAAAATGTGCATTATATAGGTACTGGAATAATACAGTTCCTCTATGTAACCAGATAATTGCAGAGAAAGGCTAACTTGTTGTGGGCACATCTTCTTCCTTGATGTGATTATTCTCTCCAGCTGAAAATGAGACTCTCAGATCACTTCGTGTCTGCTAACAAAGCAGCAGCAGCTGAAGATGACCAACTTCCTCATGTGTCACAGGGCGATCAGACATTACAACAAAAGACATGTAGGTGGTAGAGAAAAAGCTTACAGCACCTGGTATTCCCAAGCGGTGTCCCATCAAAGTACTAACCAGGCCCAGCCCTCCTTGGCTTCCAAGATCAGACAAGGTCAGACATATTCAGGGTGGTTTGGCCGTAAGTAACAATCTCCGTGACAAATGTGCATTATATAGGCAATGGAATCATACACTTCCTCTATGTAACCAGATAATTGCCGAGAAAGGCTGATATGTAGTGGGCACATCTTCTTCCCTGATGTGATTATTCTCTTCAGCTGAAACTGAGACTCTCAGATCACTTTGTGTCTGCCAACAAAGCAGCAGCAGCTGAAGATGACCAACTTCCTCATGTGTCACAGGGCGATCAGACGTTGCAACAAAAGACATGCAGGTGGTAGAGAGAAGAGAAAAAGCTTACAGCACCTCGTAATCCCAAGCGGTCTCTCATCAAAGTACTAACCAGGCCCAACCCTCCTTGGCTTCTGAGATCAGACGAGGTCAGACATATTCAGGGTGGTTTGGCCGTAAGCAACAATCTCTGTGACAAATGTGCATTATATAGGCAATGGAATCATATGGTTCCTCTATGTAACAAGATAATTGCCGAAAAAGGCTGATATGTAGTGGGCACATCTTGTTCCCTGACGTGATAATTTTCTCCAGCTGAAAATGAGACTCTAAGATCACTTCGTGTCTGCCAACAAAGCAGCAGCAGCTGAAGATGACCAACTTCCTAATGTGTCACAGGGTGATCAGGCGTTGCAACAAAAGACATGCAGGTGGTTGAGAGAAGAGAAAAAGCTTACAGCACCTGGTATTCCCAAGCAGTCTCCCATTCAAGTACTAATCAGGCCCAACCCTGCTTGGGTTCTGAGATCAGACGAGGTCGGGCATATTCAGGGTGGTGTGGCCGTAAGCAACAATGTCTGTGACAAATATAAACTGTATAGGTACTGGAATCATACGGTTCCTCTATGCAACCAGATAATTGCCAAGAAAGGCTGATAAGTAGTGGAAACATCTTCCCTGATGTGATTATTCTCTCCAGCTGAAACTGAGACTCTCATATCACTTCGTGTCTGCCAACAAAGCAGCAGAAGCTGAAGATGACCACCTTCCTCATGTGTCACAGGGTGATCAGACGTTGCAACAAAAGACATGCAGGTGGTCGAGAGAAAAGAAAAAGCTTACAGCACCTGGTATTCCCAAGAGGTCTTCCATCCAAGTACTAACCACGCCCAACCCTCCTTGGCTTCCGAGATCAGACGAGGTCGGGTATGTTCAGGGTGGTGTGGCCGTAAGCAACAATGTCTCTGACAAATGTGCATTATATAGGTACTGGAATCATACGGTTCCTCTATGCAACCAGATCATTTCCGAGAAAGGCTGATGTGTAGTGGGCACATCTTCTTCCCTGACGTGATTATTCTCTGCAGCTGAAACTGAGACTCTCAGATCACTTTGTGTCTGCCAACAAAGCAGCAGCAGCTGAAGATGACCAACTTCCTCATGTGTCACAGGGTGATCAGACGTTGCAACAAAAGACATGGAGGTGGTAGAGAGAAGAGAATCAGCTTACAGCACCTGGTATTCCCAGATAGTCCACCATCCAAGTACTAACCAGGCCCAACCCTGCTTTTCTTCCAAGATCAGACGAGGTCAGGCATATTCAGGGTGGTGCGGCCGTAAGCAACAATAGCTGTGACAAATGTGCATTATATAGGTACTGGAATCATACACTTCTTCTATGTAACCAGATAATTGCAGAGAAAGGCTGACTTGTAGTGGGCACATCTTCTTCCCTGACGTGATTATTCTCTGTAGCTGAAACTGAGACTCTCAGATCACTTTGTGTCTGCCAACAAAGCAGCAGCAGCTGAAGATGACCAACTTCCTCATGTGTCACAGGGTGATCAGACGTTGCAACAAAAGACATGCAGGTGGTAGAGAGAAGAGAAGAAGCTTACAGCACCTGGTATTCCCAGATAGTCCACCATCCAAGTACTAACCAGGCCCAACCCTGCTTTTCTTCCAAGATCAGACGAGGTCAGGCATATTCAGGGTGGTGCGGCCGTAAGCAGCAATAGCTGTGACAAATGTGCATTATATAGGTACTGGAATCATACACTTCTTCTATGTAACCAGATAATTGCAGAGAAAGGCTGACTTGTAGTGGGCACATCTTCTTCCCTGACGTGATTATTCTCTGTAGCTGAAACTGAGACTCTCAGATCACTTTGTGTCTGCCAACAAAGCAGCAGCAGCTGAAGATGACCAACTTCCTCATGTGTCACAGGGTGATCAGACGTTGCAACAAAAGACATGCAGGTGGTAGAGAGAAGAGAAGAAGCTTACAGCACCTGGTATTCCCAAGCAGTCTCCCATCCAAGCACTAAGCAGGCTCAACCCTGCTTGGCTTCCGAGATTATACGAGGTCGGGCATGTTCAGGGTGGTGTGGCCGTAAGCAACAATGTCTCTGACAAATGTGCATTATATAGGTACTGGAAGCATACGGTTCCTCTATGCAACCAGATAATTGCCGAGAAAGGCTGATGTGTAGCGGGCATATAATCTTCTCTGATGTGATCATTCTCTTCAGCTGAAACTGAGACTCTCAGATCACTTCGTGTCTGCCAACAAAGCAGCAGAAGCTGAAGATGACCAACTTCCTCATGTGTCACAGGGTGATCAGACGTTGCAACAAAAGACATGCAGGTGGTAGAGAGAAGAGAAGAAGCTTACATCACCTGGTATTCCGAAGTGGTCTCCCATCCAAGTACTAACCAGCCCCAACCCTGCTTTTCTTCCAAGATCAGACGAGGTCAGGCATATTCAGGGTGGTGCGGCCGTAAGCAACAATAGCTGTGACAAATGTGCATTATATAGGTACTGGAATCATACACTTCTTCTATGTAACCAGATAATTGCAGAGAAAGGCTGACTTGTAGTGGGCACAACTTCTTCCCTGATGTGATTATTCTCTTCAGCTGAAACTGAGACTCTCAGATCACTTCGTGTCTGCCAACAAAGCAGCAGAAGCTGAAGATGACCAACTTCCTCATGTGTAACAGGGTGATCAGACGTTGCAACAAAAGACATGCAGGTGGTATAGAGAAGAGAAAAAGCTTACAGCACCTGGTATTCCCAAGCGGTCTCCCATTCAAGTCCTAACCAGGCCCAACCCTGCTTGGCTTCCGAGATCAGACGAGGTCGGGCTTATTCAGGGTGGTGTGGCCGTAAGCAACAATAGCTGTGACAAATGTGCATTATATAGGTACTGGGATCATACACTTCCTCTGTGTAACCAGATAATTGCCGAAAAAGGCTGACTTGTAGTGGGTTCATCTTCCTCCTTGATGTGATTATTCTCTTCAGCTGAAAATGAGACTCTCAGATCACCTCGTGTCTATCAACAAAGCAGCAGCAGCTGAAGATGACCAACTTCTTCACGTGTCACAGGGTGATCAGACGTTGCAACAAAAGACATGCAGGTGGTAGAGAGAAGAGAAGAAGCTTACAGCACCTGGTATTCCCAAGCAGTCTCCCATCCAAGCACTAAGGAGGCTCAACCCTGCTTGGCTTCCGAGATCATACGAGGTCGGGCATGTTCAGGGTGGTGTGGCCGTAAGCAACAATGTGTCTGACAAATGTGCATTATATAACTACAGGAATCATACGGTTCCTCTATGTAACCAGATAATTGCTGAGAAAGGCTGATGTGTAGTCGGCACATCTTCTTCCCTGACGTCATTATTCTCTTCAGTTGAAACTGAGACTCTCAGATCACTTCGTGTCTTCCAACAAAGCAGCAGCAGCTGAAGATGGCCAACTTCCTCGTGTGTCACAGGGTGATCAGACGTTGCAACAAAAGACATGCAGGTTGTAGAGAGAAGAGAAAACGCTTACAGCACCTGGTATTCCCAAGCAGTCTCCCATTAAAGTACTAACCAGGCCCAACCCTCCTTGGCTACCGAGATCAGACGAGGTCGGGCATGTTCAGGGTGGTGTGGCCGTAAGCAACAATGTCTGTGACAAATGTGCATTATATAGGTACTGGAATCATACGGTTCCTCTATGTAACCAGATAATTGCCGAGAAAGGCTGACTTGTAGTGGGCAAATCTTCTTCCCTCATGTGATTATTCTCTGCAGCTGAAACTGAGACTCTCAGATCACTTCGTGTCTACCAACAAAGCAGCAGCAGCTGAAGATGACCAACTTCCTCATGTGTCACAGGGTGATCAGACGTTGCAACAAAAGACATGCAGGTGGTAGAGAGAAGAGAAAAAGCTTACAGCACCTGGTGTTCCCAAGAGGTCTCCCATCCAAGTACTAACCAGGTACAACCCTGTTTGGCGTCCGAGATCAGACGAGGTCGGGCATGTTCAGGGTGGTGTGGCCGTAAGCAACAATGTCTCTGACAAATGTGCATTATATAGGTACTGGAATCATACGGTTCCTCTATGTAACCAGATAATTGCCGAGAAAAGCTGATAAGTAGTGGGCACATCTTCTTCCCTGACGTGATTATTCTCTCGAGCTGAAACTGAGACTCTCAGATCACTTTGTGTCTGCCAACAAAGCAGCAGCAGCTGAAGATGACCAACTTCCTCATGTGTCACAGGGTGATCAGACGTTGCAACAAAAGACATGCAGGTGGTAGAGAGAAGAGAAAAAGCTTACAGCACCTGGTGTTCCCAAGCTGTCTCCCATCCAAGTACTAACCAGGTACAACCCTGTTTGGCGTCCGAGATCAGACGAGGTCGGGCTTATTCAGGGTGGTGTGGCCGTAAGCAACAATGTCTCTGACAAATGTGCATTATATAGGTACTGGAATCATACGGTTCCTCTATGCAACCAGATAATTGCTGAGAAAGGCTGATGTGTAGCGCGCAAATCATCTTCTCTGATGTGATCATTCTCTGCAACTGAAACTGAGACTCTCAGATCACTTTGTGTCTGCCAACAAAGCAGCAGCAGTAACTGAAGATGACCAACTTCCTCATGTGTCACAGGGTGATCAGACGTTGCAACAAAAGACATGCAGGTGGTAGAGAGAAGAGAAGAAGCTTACAGCACCTTGTATTCCCAAGCGGTCTCCCATCCAAGTACTAACCAGCCCCAACCCTGCTTGGCTTCCGAGATCAGACGAGGTCGGGCATATTCAGGGTGGTGTGGCCGTAAGCGACAATTTCTGTGACAAATGTGCATTATATAGGTAATGGAGTCATACGGTTCCTCTATGTAACCAGATAATTGCCGAGAAAGGCTGATGTGTAGTGGGCACATCTTGTTCCCTGACGTGATAATTCTCTCCAGCTGAAAATGAGACTCTCAGATCACTTTGTGTCTGCCAACAAAGCAGCAGAAGCTGAAGATGACCAACTTCCTCATGTGTCACAGGGTGATCAGACGTTGCAACAAAAGACATGCAGGTGGTAGAGAGAAGAGAAAAAGCTTACAGCACCTGGTATTCCAAAGCAGTCTCCCATCTAAGTACTAACCAGGCCCAACCGTGCTTGGCTTCCGTGATCGGACAAGGTCGGATATGTTGAGGGTGGTGTGGCCGTAAGCAACAAAGTCTGTGACAAATGTGCATTATATTGGTACTGGAATCATACAGTTCCTCTATGTAACCAGATAATTGCCGAGAAAGGCTGATGTGTAGTGGGCATATCTTCTTCCCTGATGTGATTATTCTCTCCAGCTGAAACTGAGACTCTCAGATCACTTCGTGTCTGCCAACAAAGCAGCAGCAGCTGAAGATGACCAACTTCTTCACGTGTCACAGGGTGATCAGACGTTGCAACAAAAGACATGCAGGTGGTAGAGAGAAGAGAAAAAGCTTACAGCACCTGGTATTCCCAAGCTGTCTCCCATCCAAGTACTAAGCAGGCTCAACCCTGCTTGGCTTCCGAGATCAGACAAGGTCGGGCATGTTCAGGGTAGTGTGGCCGTAAGAAACAATGTGTCTGACAAATGTGCATTATATAAGTACAGGAATCATACGGTTCCTCTATGTAACCAGATAATTGCTGAGAAAGGCTGATGTGTAGTGGGCACATCTTCTTCCCTGACGTGATTATTCTCTTCAGCTGAAACTGAGACTCTCAGATCACTTCGTGTCTTCCAACAAAGCAGCAGCAGCTGAAGATGGCCAACTTTCTCATGTGTCACAGGGTGATCAGACGTTGCAACAAAAGACATGCAGGTTGTAGAGAGAAGAGAAAATGCTTACAGCACCTGGTATTCCCAAGCAGTCTCCCATTAAAGTACTAACCAGGCCCAACCCTCCTTGGCTTCCGAGATCAGACGAGGTCGGGCTTATTCAGGGTGGTATGGCCGTAAGGAACAATTTCTGTGACAAATGTGCATTATATAGGTACTGGAATCATACAATTCCTCTATGTAACCAGATAATTGCAGAGAAAGGCTGACTTGTTATGGGCACATCTTCTTCCCTGATGTGATTATTCTCTGCAGCTGAAACTGAGACTCTCAGATCACTTCGTGTCTGCCAACAAAGCAGCAGCAGCTGAAGATGACCAACTTCCTCATGTGTCACAGGGGGATCAGACGTTGCAACAAAAGACATGCAGGTGGTCGAGAGAAGACAAAAAGCTTACAGCTCCTGGTATTCCCAAGCGGTCTCCCATTTAAGTACTAACCAGGCCCAACCCTCCTTGGCTTCCGAGATAAGACGAGGTCGGGCATGTTCAGGGTGGTGTGGCCGTAAGCAACAATGTCTGTGACAAATGTGCATTATATAGGTACTGGAATCATACGGTTCCTCTATGTAACCAGATAATTGCAGAGAAAAGCTGACTTGTAGTGGGCACATCTTCTTCCCTGACGTGATTATTCTCTGCAGCTGAAACTGAGACTCTCAGATCACTTCGTGTCTGCCAACAAAGCAGCAGCAGCTGAAGATGACCAACTTCCTCATGTGTCACAGGGTGATCAGACGTTGCAACAAAAGACATGCAGGTGGTAGAGAGAAGAGAAAAAGCTTAAAGCACCTGGTATTCCCAGGCAGTCTACCTTCCAAGTACTAACCAGGCCCAAACCTGCTTGGCTTCCGAGATCGTGCTTATTCAGGGTGGTGTGGCTGTAAGCAACAATATATGTGACAAATGTGCCTTATATAAGTACTGGAATCATACACTTCCTCTATGTAACCAGATAATTGCCGAGAAAGGCTGACTTGTAGTGGGCACATCTTCTTCCCTGATGTGATTATTCTCTGCAGCTGAAACTGAGACTCTCAGATCACTTTGTGTCTGCCAACAAAGCAGCAGCAGCTGAAGATGACCAACTTCCTCATGTGTCACAGGGTGATCAGACGTTGCAACAAAAGACATGCAGGTGGTAGAGAGAAGAGAAAAAGCTTACAGCACCTGGTATTCCAAAGCAGTCTCCCATGTAAGTACTAACCAGGCCCAACCGTGCTTGGCTTCCGAGATCGGACAAGGTCGGATATGTTGAGGGTGGTGTGGCCGTAAGCAACAAAGTCTGTGACAAATGTGCATTATATTGGTACTGGAATCATACAGTTCCTCTATGTAACCAGATAATTGCCGAGAAAGGCTGATGTGTAGTGGGCATATCTTCTTCCCTGATGTGATTATTCTCTCCAGCTGAAACTGAGACTCTCAGATCACTTTGTGTCTGCCAACAAAGCAGCAGCAGCTGAAGATGACCAACTTCCTCATGTGTCACAGGGTGATCAGACGTTGCAACAAAAGACATGCAGGTGGTAGAGAGAAGAGAAAAAGCTTACAGCACCTGGTATTCCCAAGCAGTCTCCCATTAAAGTACTAACCAGGCCCAACCCTCCTTGGCTACCGAGATCAGACGAGGTCGGGCATGTTCAGGGTGGTGTGGCCGTAAGCAACAATGTCTGTGACAAATGTGCATTATATAGGTACTGGAATCATACGGTTCCTCTATGTAACCAGATAATTGCCGAGAAAGGCTGACTTGTAGTGGGCAAATCTTCTTCCCTCATGTGATTATTCTCTGCAGCTGAAACTGAGACTCTCAGATCACTTCGTGTCTACCAACAAAGCAGCAGCAGCTGAAGATGACCAACTTCCTCATGTGTCACAGGGTGATCAGACGTTGCAACAAAAGACATGCAGGTGGTAGAGAGAAGAGAAAAAGCTTACAGCACCTGGTGTTCCCAAGAGGTCTCCCATCCAAGTACTAACCAGGTACAACCCTGTTTGGCGTCCGAGATCAGACGAGGTCGGGCATGTTCAGGGTGGTGTGGCCGTAAGCAACAATGTCTCTGACAAATGTGCATTATATAGGTACTGGAATCATACGGTTCCTCTATGTAACCAGATAATTGCCGAGAAAAGCTGATAAGTAGTGGGCACATCTTCTTCCCTGACGTGATTATTCTCTCGAGCTGAAACTGAGACTCTCAGATCACTTTGTGTCTGCCAACAAAGCAGCGGCAGCTGAAGATGACCAACTTCCTCATGTGTCACAGGGTGATCAGACGTTGCAACAAAAGACATGCAGGTGGTAGAGAGAAGAGAAAAAGCTTACAGCACCTGGTGTTCCCAAGCTGTCTCCCATCCAAGTACTAACCAGGTACAACCCTGTTTGGCGTCCGAGATCAGACGAGGTCGGGCTTATTCAGGGTGGTGTGGCCGTAAGCAACAATGTCTCTGACAAATGTGCATTATATAGGTACTGGAATCATACGGTTCCTCTATGCAACCAGATAATTGCTGAGAAAGGCTGATGTGTAGCGCGCAAATCATCTTCTCTGATGTGATCATTCTCTGCAACTGAAACTGAGACTCTCAGATCACTTTGTGTCTGCCAACAAAGCAGCAGCAGTAACTGAAGATGACCAACTTCCTCATGTGTCACAGGGTGATCAGACGTTGCAACAAAAGACATGCAGGTGGTAGAGAGAAGAGAAGAAGCTTACAGCACCTTGTATTCCCAAGCGGTCTCCCATCCAAGTACTAACCAGCCCCAACCCTGCTTGGCTTCCGAGATCAGACGAGGTCGGGCATATTCAGGGTGGTGTGGCCGTAAGCGACAATTTCTGTGACAAATGTGCATTATATAGGTAATGGAGTCATACGGTTCCTCTATGTAACCAGATAATTGCCGAGAAAGGCTGATGTGTAGTGGGCACATCTTGTTCCCTGACGTGATAATTCTCTCCAGCTGAAAATGAGACTCTCAGATCACTTTGTGTCTGCCAACAAAGCAGCAGAAGCTGAAGATGACCAACTTCCTCATGTGTCACAGGGTGATCAGACGTTGCAACAAAAGACATGCAGGTGGTAGAGAGAAGAGAAAAAGCTTACAGCACCTGGTATTCCAAAGCAGTCTCCCATCTAAGTACTAACCAGGCCCAACCGTGCTTGGCTTCCGTGATCGGACAAGGTCGGATATGTTGAGGGTGGTGTGGCCGTAAGCAACAAAGTCTGTGACAAATGTGCATTATATTGGTACTGGAATCATACAGTTCCTCTATGTAACCAGATAATTGCCGAGAAAGGCTGATGTGTAGTGGGCATATCTTCTTCCCTGATGTGATTATTCTCTCCAGCTGAAACTGAGACTCTCAGATCACTTCGTGTCTGCCAACAAAGCAGCAGCAGCTGAAGATGACCAACTTCTTCACGTGTCACAGGGTGATCAGACGTTGCAACAAAAGACATGCAGGTGGTAGAGAGAAGAGAAAAAGCTTACAGCACCTGGTATTCCCAAGCTGTCTCCCATCCAAGTACTAAGCAGGCTCAACCCTGCTTGGCTTCCGAGATCAGACAAGGTCGGGCATGTTCAGGGTAGTGTGGCCGTAAGAAACAATGTGTCTGACAAATGTGCATTATATAAGTACAGGAATCATACGGTTCCTCTATGTAACCAGATAATTGCTGAGAAAGGCTGATGTGTAGTGGGCACATCTTCTTCCCTGACGTGATTATTCTCTTCAGCTGAAACTGAGACTCTCAGATCACTTCGTGTCTTCCAACAAAGCAGCAGCAGCTGAAGATGGCCAACTTTCTCATGTGTCACAGGGTGATCAGACGTTGCAACAAAAGACATGCAGGTTGTAGAGAGAAGAGAAAATGCTTACAGCACCTGGTATTCCCAAGCAGTCTCCCATTAAAGTACTAACCAGGCCCAACCCTCCTTGGCTTCCGAGATCAGACGAGGTCGGGCTTATTCAGGGTGGTATGGCCGTAAGGAACAATTTCTGTGACAAATGTGCATTATATAGGTACTGGAATCATACAATTCCTCTATGTAACCAGATAATTGCAGAGAAAGGCTGACTTGTTATGGGCACATCTTCTTCCCTGATGTGATTATTCTCTGCAGCTGAAACTGAGACTCTCAGATCACTTCGTGTCTGCCAACAAAGCAGCAGCAGCTGAAGATGACCAACTTCCTCATGTGTCACAGGGGGATCAGACGTTGCAACAAAAGACATGCAGGTGGTCGAGAGAAGACAAAAAGCTTACAGCTCCTGGTATTCCCAAGCGGTCTCCCATTTAAGTACTAACCAGGCCCAACCCTCCTTGGCTTCCGAGATAAGACGAGGTCGGGCTTGTTCAGGGTGGTGTGGCCGTAAGCAACAATGTCTGTGACAAATGTGCATTATATAGGTACTGGAATCATACGGTTCCTCTATGTAACCAGATAATTGCAGAGAAAAGCTGACTTGTAGTGGGCACATCTTCTTCCCTGACGTGATTATTCTCTGCAGCTGAAACTGAGACTCTCAGATCACTTCGTGTCTGCCAACAAAGCAGCAGCAGCTGAAGATGACCAACTTCCTCATGTGTCACAGGGTGATCAGACGTTGCAACAAAAGACATGCAGGTGGTAGAGAGAAGAGAAAAAGCTTAAAGCACCTGGTATTCCCAGGCAGTCTACCTTCCAAGTACTAACCAGGCCCAAACCTGCTTGGCTTCCGAGATCGTGCTTATTCAGGGTGGTGTGGCTGTAAGCAACAATATATGTGACAAATGTGCCTTATATAAGTACTGGAATCATACACTTCCTCTATGTAACCAGATAATTGCCGAGAAAGGCTGACTTGTAGTGGGCACATCTTCTTCCCTGATGTGATTATTCTCTGCAGCTGAAACTGAGACTCTCAGATCACTTTGTGTCTGCCAACAAAGCAGCAGCAGCTGAAGATGACCAACTTCCTCATGTGTCACAGGGTGATCAGACGTTGCAACAAAAGACATGCAGGTGGTAGAGAGAAGAGAAAAAGCTTACAGCACCTGGTATTCCAAAGCAGTCTCCCATGTAAGTACTAACCAGGCCCAACCGTGCTTGGCTTCCGAGATCGGACAAGGTCGGATATGTTGAGGGTGGTGTGGCCGTAAGCAACAAAGTCTGTGACAAATGTGCATTATATTGGTACTGGAATCATACAGTTCCTCTATGTAACCAGATAATTGCCGAGAAAGGCTGATGTGTAGTGGGCATATCTTCTTCCCTGATGTGATTATTCTCTCCAGCTGAAACTGAGACTCTCAGATCACTTTGTGTCTGCCAACAAAGCAGCAGCAGCTGAAGATGACCAACTTCCTCATGTGTCACAGGGTGATCAGACGTTGCAACAAAAGACATGCAGGTGGTAGAGAGAAGAGAAAAAGCTTACAGCACCTGGTATTCCCAAGCAGTCTCCCATTAAAGTACTAACCAGGCCCAACCCTCCTTGGCTACCGAGATCAGACGAGGTCGGGCATGTTCAGGGTGGTGTGGCCGTAAGCAACAATGTCTGTGACAAATGTGCATTATATAGGTACTGGAATCATACGGTTCCTCTATGTAACCAGATAATTGCCGAGAAAGGCTGACTTGTAGTGGGCAAATCTTCTTCCCTCATGTGATTATTCTCTGCAGCTGAAACTGAGACTCTCAGATCACTTCGTGTCTACCAACAAAGCAGCAGCAGCTGAAGATGACCAACTTCCTCATGTGTCACAGGGTGATCAGACGTTGCAACAAAAGACATGCAGGTGGTAGAGAGAAGAGAAAAAGCTTACAGCACCTGGTGTTCCCAAGAGGTCTCCCATCCAAGTACTAACCAGGTACAACCCTGTTTGGCGTCCGAGATCAGACGAGGTCGGGCATGTTCAGGGTGGTGTGGCCGTAAGCAACAATGTCTCTGACAAATGTGCATTATATAGGTACTGGAATCATACGGTTCCTCTATGTAACCAGATAATTGCCGAGAAAAGCTGATAAGTAGTGGGCACATCTTCTTCCCTGACGTGATTATTCTCTCGAGCTGAAACTGAGACTCTCAGATCACTTTGTGTCTGCCAACAAAGCAGCAGCAGCTGAAGATGACCAACTTCCTCATGTGTCACAGGGTGATCAGACGTTGCAACAAAAGACATGCAGGTGGTAGAGAGAAGAGAAAAAACTTACAGCACCTGGTGTTCCCAAGCGGTCTCCCATCCAAGTACTAACCAGCCCCAACCCTGCTTGGCTTCCGAGATCAGACGAGGTCGGGCATATTCAGGGTGGTGTGGCCGTAAGCGACAATTTCTGTGACAAATGTGCATTATATAGGTAATGGAGTCATACGGTTCCTCTATGTAACCAGATAATTGCCGAGAAAGGCTGATGTGTAGTGGGCACATCTTGTTCCCTGACGTGATAATTCTCTCCAGCTGAAAATGAGACTCTCAGATCACTTTGTGTCTGCCAACAAAGCAGCAGAAGCTGAAGATGACCAACTTCCTCATGTGTCACAGGGTGATCAGACGTTGCAACAAAAGACATGCAGGTGGTAGAGAGAAGAGAAAAAGCTTACAGCACCTGGTATTCCAAAGCAGTCTCCCATCTAAGTACTAACCAGGCCCAACCGTGCTTGGCTTCCGTGATCGGACAAGGTCGGATATGTTGAGGGTGGTGTGGCCGTAAGCAACAAAGTCTGTGACAAATGTGCATTATATTGGTACTGGAATCATACAGTTCCTCTATGTAACCAGATAATTGCCGAGAAAGGCTGATGTGTAGTGGGCATATCTTCTTCCCTGATGTGATTATTCTCTCCAGCTGAAACTGAGACTCTCAGATCACTTCGTGTCTGCCAACAAAGCAGCAGCAGCTGAAGATGACCAACTTCTTCACGTGTCACAGGGTGATCAGACGTTGCAACAAAAGACATGCAGGTGGTAGAGAGAAGAGAAAAAGCTTACAGCACCTGGTATTCCCAAGCTGTCTCCCATCCAAGTACTAAGCAGGCTCAACCCTGCTTGGCTTCCGAGATCAGACAAGGTCGGGCATGTTCAGGGTAGTGTGGCCGTAAGAAACAATGTGTCTGACAAATGTGCATTATATAAGTACAGGAATCATACGGTTCCTCTATGTAACCAGATAATTGCTGAGAAAGGCTGATGTGTAGTGGGCACATCTTCTTCCCTGACGTGATTATTCTCTTCAGCTGAAACTGAGACTCTCAGATCACTTCGTGTCTTCCAACAAAGCAGCAGCAGCTGAAGATGGCCAACTTTCTCATGTGTCACAGGGTGATCAGACGTTGCAACAAAAGACATGCAGGTTGTAGAGAGAAGAGAAAATGCTTACAGCACCTGGTATTCCCAAGCAGTCTCCCATTAAAGTACTAACCAGGCCCAACCCTCCTTGGCTTCCGAGATCAGACGAGGTCGGGCTTATTCAGGGTGGTATGGCCGTAAGGAACAATTTCTGTGACAAATGTGCATTATATAGGTACTGGAATCATACAATTCCTCTATGTAACCAGATAATTGCAGAGAAAGGCTGACTTGTTATGGGCACATCTTCTTCCCTGATGTGATTATTCTCTGCAGCTGAAACTGAGACTCTCAGATCACTTCGTGTCTGCCAACAAAGCAGCAGCAGCTGAAGATGACCAACTTCCTCATGTGTCACAGGGGGATCAGACGTTGCAACAAAAGACATGCAGGTGGTCGAGAGAAGACAAAAAGCTTACAGCTCCTGGTATTCCCAAGCGGTCTCCCATTTAAGTACTAACCAGGCCCAACCCTCCTTGGCTTCCGAGATAAGACGAGGTCGGGCATGTTCAGGGTGGTGTGGCCGTAAGCAACAATGTCTGTGACAAATGTGCATTATATAGGTACTGGAATCATACGGTTCCTCTATGTAACCAGATAATTGCAGAGAAAAGCTGACTTGTAGTGGGCACATCTTCTTCCCTGACGTGATTATTCTCTGCAGCTGAAACTGAGACTCTCAGATCACTTCGTGTCTGCCAACAAAGCAGCAGCAGCTGAAGATGACCAACTTCCTCATGTGTCACAGGGTGATCAGACGTTGCAACAAAAGACATGCAGGTGGTAGAGAGAAGAGAAAAAGCTTAAAGCACCTGGTATTCCCAGGCAGTCTACCTTCCAAGTACTAACCAGGCCCAAACCTGCTTGGCTTCCGAGATCGTGCTTATTCAGGGTGGTGTGGCTGTAAGCAACAATATATGTGACAAATGTGCCTTATATAAGTACTGGAATCATACACTTCCTCTATGTAACCAGATAATTGCCGAGAAAGGCTGACTTGTAGTGGGCACATCTTCTTCCCTGATGTGATTATTCTCTGCAGCTGAAACTGAGACTCTCAGATCACTTTGTGTCTGCCAACAAAGCAGCAGCAGCTGAAGATGACCAACTTCCTCATGTGTCACAGGGTGATCAGACGTTGCAACAAAAGACATGCAGGTGGTAGAGAGAAGAGAAAAAGCTTACAGCACCTGGTATTCCAAAGCAGTCTCCCATGTAAGTACTAACCAGGCCCAACCGTGCTTGGCTTCCGAGATCGGACAAGGTCGGATATGTTGAGGGTGGTGTGGCCGTAAGCAACAAAGTCTGTGACAAATGTGCATTATATTGGTACTGGAATCATACAGTTCCTCTATGTAACCAGATAATTGCCGAGAAAGGTTGATGTGTAGTGGGCATATCTTCTTCCCTGATGTGATTATTCTCTCCAGCTGAAACTGAGACTCTCAGATCACTTTGTGTCTGCCAACAAAGCAGCAGCAGCTGAAGATGACCAACTTCCTCATGTGTCACAGGGTGATCAGACGTTGCAACAAAAGACATGCAGGTGGTAGAGAGAAGAGAAAAAGCTTACAGCACCTGGTATTCCCAAGCAGTCTCCCACCCAAGTACTAACCAGGCACAACCCCGCTTGGCTTCCGAGATCGGACGAGGTCGGGCATATTATATTCAGGGTGGTGTGGCCGTAAGCGACAATCTCTGTGACAAATGTGCATTATATAGGTACTGGAATCATACGGTTCCTCTATGTAACCAGATAATTGCAGAGAAAGGCTTATGTGTAGTGGGCACATCTTCTTCCCTGACGTGATTATTCTCTGCAGCTGAAACTGAGACTCTCAGATCACTTCGTGTCTGCCAACAAAGCAGCAGAAGCTGAAGATGACCAACTTCCTCATGTGTCACAGGGTGATCAGACGTTGCAACAAAAGACATTCAGGTGGTCCAGAGAAGAGATAAAGCTTACAGCACCTGGTATTCCCAAGTGGTCTCCCACCCAAGTACTAACCAGGCCAACCGTGCTTGGCTTCCGAGATCAGACGAGGTCAGGCATGTTCAGGGTGGTGTTGCCGTAAGCGACAATGTCTGTGACAAATGTGCATTATATAGGTACTGGAATCATACGGTTCCTCTATGTAACCAGATAATTGCCGAGAAAGGCTTATGTGTAGTGGGCACATCTTCTTCCCTGACGTGATTATTCTCTGCAGCTGAAACTGAGACTCTCAGATCACTTCGTGTCTGCAAACAAAGCAGCAGAAGCTGAAGATGACCAACTTCCTCATGTGTCACAGGGTGATCAGACGTTGCAACAAAAGACATTCAGGTGGTCCAGAGAAGAGATAAAGCTTACAGCACCTGGTATTCCCAAGCAGTCTCCCACCCAAGTACTAACCAGGCCAACCGTGCTTGGCTTCCGAGATCAGACGAGGTCAGGCATATTGAGGGTGGTGTGGCCGTAAGCAACAATGTCTGTGACAAATGTGCATTATATAGGTACTGGAATCATACAGTTCCTCTATGTAACCAGATAATTGCCGAGAAAGGCTGATGTGTAGGGGGCACATCTTCTTCCCTGACGTTATTATTCTCTTCAGTTGAAAATGAGACTCTCAGATCACTTCGTGTCTGCCAACAAAGCAGCAGAAGCTGAAGATGACAAACTTCCTCATGTGTCACAGGGTGATCAGATGTTGCAACAAAAGACATGCAGGTGGTAGAGAGAAGAGAAAAAGCTTACAGCACCTGGTATTCCCAAGCAGTCTCCCATTGAAGTACGAACCAGGCCCAACCCTGCTTGGCTTCCAGGATAAGACAAGGTGGGGCTTATTCAGGGTGGTGTGGCCATAAGCAACAATGTTTGTTACAAATGTGAATTATATAGGTACTGGAATCATACACTTCCTCTATGAAACCAGATAATTGCCGAGAAAGGCTGATGTGTAGTGGGCATATCATCTTCTCTGATGTGATCATTCTCTTCAGCTGAAACTGAGACTCTCAGATCACTTCGTGTCTGCCAACAAAGCAGCAGCAGCTGAAGATGACCAACTTCCTCATGTGTCACAGGGTGATCAGACGTTGCAACAAAACACATGCAGGTGGTAGAGAGAAGAGAAAACGCTTACAGCACCTGGTATTCCCAAGCGGTCTCCCACCCAAGTACTAACCAGGCCCAACAATGCTTGGCTTCCGAGATCAGACGAGGTCAGGCAAATTCAGGGTGGTGTGGCCGTAAGTAACAATGTCTGTGACAAATGTGCATTATATAAGTACAGGAATCATACGGTTCCTCTATGTAACCAGATAATTGATGAGAAAGGCTGATGTGTAGTGGGCACATCTTCTTCCCTGACGAGATTATTCTCTTCAGCTGAAACTGAGATTCTCAGTTCACTTCGTGTCTTCCAACAAAGCAGCAGCAGCTGAAGATGACCAACTTCTTCACGTGTCACAGGGTGATCAGACGTTGCAACAAAAGACATGCAGGTGGTAGAGAGAAGAGAAAAAGCTTACAGCACCTGGTATTCCCAAGCTGTCTCCCATCCAAGTACTAACCAGGTACAACCCTGCTTGGCGTCCGAGATCAGACGAGGTCGGGCTTATTCAGGGTGGTGTGGCCGTAAGCAACAATATCTCTGACAAATGTGCATTATATAGGTACTTGAATCATACGGTTCCTCTATGCAACCAGATAATTGCCGAGAAAGGCTGATGTGTAGCGGGCAAATCATCTTCTCTGATGTGATCATTCTCTGCAACTGAAACTGAGACTCTCAGATCACTTCGTGTCTGCCAACAAAGCAGCAGAAGCTGAAGATGACCACCTTCCTCATGTGTCACAGGGTGATCAGACGTTGCAACAAAAGTTATGCAGGTGGTAGAGAGAAGAGAAAAAGCTTACAGCACCTGGTATTCCGAAGTGGTCTCCCATTCAAGTACTAACCAGGCCCAACCCTGCTTTTCTTCCAAGATCAGACGAGGTCGGGCATATTCAGGGTGGTGCGGCCGTAAGCAACAATAACTGTGACAAATGTGCATTATATAGGTACTGGAATCATACACTTCTTCTATGTAACCAGAGAATTGCAGAGAAAGGCTGACTTGTAGTGGGCACATCTTCTTCCCTGATGTGATTATTCTCTGCAGCTGAAACTGAGACTCTCAGATCACTTCGTGTCTGCCAACAAAGAAGCAGCAGCTGCTGAAGATGACCAACTTCCTCATGTGTCACAGGGTGATCAGACGTTGCAACAAAAGACATGCAGGTGGTAGAGAGAAGAGAAGAAGCTTACAGCACCTGGTATTCCCAAGCAGTCTCCCATCCAAGTACTAAGCAGGCTCAACCCTGTTTGGCTTCCGAGATCACACGAGGTTGGGCATATTCAGGGTGGTGTGGCCGTAAGTAACAATGTCTGTGACAAATGTGCATTATATAGGTACTGGAATCATACGGTTCCTCTATGCAACCAGATAATTGCCAAGAAAGGCTAACTTGTAGTGGGCACATCTTCTTCCCCGATGTGATTATTCTCTACAGCTGAAACTGAGACTCTCAGATCACTTCGTGTCTGCCAACAAAGCAGCAGCTGCTGAAGATGACCAACTTCCTCATGTGTCACAGGGTGATCAGACGTTGCAACAAAAGACATGCAGGTGGTAGAGAGAAGAGAAAAAGCTTACAGCACCTGGTATTCCCAAGCGGTCTCTCATCCAAGTACTAACCAGGGCCAACCCTCCTTGGCTTCTGAGAGCAGACGAGGTCAGACATATTCAGGGTGGTTGGGCCGTAAGCAACAATCTCTGTGACAAATGTGCATTATATAGGCAATGGAATCATATGGTTCCTCTATGTAACAAGATAATTGCCGAGAAAGGCTGATAAGTAGTGGAAACATCTTCCCTGACGTGATTATTCTCTCCAGCTGAAACTGAGACTCTCATATCACTTCGTGTCTGCCAACAAAGCAGCAGCAGCTGAAGATGACCAACTTCTTCATGTGTCACAGGGTGATCAGACGTTGCAACAAAAGACATGTAGGTGGTAGAGAGAAGAGAAAAAGCTTACAGCACCTGGTATTCGCAAGCGGTCTCCCATTCAAGTACTAACCAGGTCCAACCCTGCTTGGGTTCTTAGATCAGACGAGGTCGGGCATATTCAGGGTGGTGTGGCCGTAAGTAACATTATCTGTGACAAATGTGCATTATATAGGTACTGGAATCATACGGTTCCTCTATGCAACCAGATAATTGCCAAGAAAGGCTGATATGTAGTGGGCACATCTTGTTCCCTGACGTGATAATTTTCTCCAGCTGAAAATGAGACTCTCAGATCACTTCGTGTCTGCAAAAAAGCAGCAGAAAATGAAGATGACCAACTTCCTCATGTGTCACAGGGTGATCATACGTTGCAACAAAAGACATGCAGGTGGTTGAGAGAAGAGAAAAAGCTTACAGCACCTGATAATCCCAAGGGGTCTCCCATCCAAGTACTAAACAGGCCCAACCCTAATTGGCTTCCAAGATCAGACGAGGTCGGGCATATTCAGGGTGGTGTGGCCGTAAACAACCATGTCTGTGACAAATATAAATTGTATAGGTACAGGAATCATACGGTTCCTCTATATAACCAGATAATTGCCAAGAAAGGCTGACTTGTAGTGAGCACATCTTCTTCCCTGACGTGATCATTCTCTTCAGCTGAAACTGAGACTCTCAGATCACTTCATGTCTGCCAACAAAGCAGCAGCTGAAGATGACCAACTTCCTCATGTGTCACAGGGCGATCAGACATTGCAGAAAAAGACATGCAGGTGGTAGAGAGAAGAGAAAAAGCTTACAGCACCTGGTATTCCCAAGCGGTCTAACATTCAAGTACTAACCAGGCCCAACCCTGCTTGGGTTCCGAGATTAGACGAGGTCGGGCATATTCAGGGTGGTGTGGCCGTAAGTAACAATGTCTGTGACAAATGTGCATTATATAGGTACTGGAATCATACGGTTCCTCTATGCAACCAGATAATTGCCGAAAAAGGCTGACTTGTAGTGGGTTCATCTTCTTCCCTGATGTGATTATTCTCTGGTACTGAAACTGAGACTCTCAGATCACTTTGTGTCTGCCAACAAAGCAGCAGCAGCTGAAGATGACCAACTTCCTCATGTGTCACAGGGCGATCAGACATTGCAACAAAAGACATGCAGGTGGTAAAGAGAAGAGAAAAAGCCTACAGCACCTGGTATTCCCAAGCGGTCTCCCATTCAAGTACTAACCAGGCCAAACCCTGCTTGGCTTCCGAGATCAGATGAGGTCGGGCTTATTCAGGGTGGTATGGCCGTAAGTAACAATCTCTCTGAAAAATGTTTATAATATAGGTACTGGAATCATACACTTCCTCTATATAACCAGATAATTGCAGAGAAAGGCTGATGTGTAGCGGGCATATCATCTTCTCTGATGTGATCATTCTCTTCAGCTGAAACTGAGACTCTCAGATCACTTCGTGTCTGCCAACAAAGCAGCAGCAGCTGAAGATGACCAACTTCCTCATGTGTCACAGGGTGGTCAGACGTTGCAACAAAAGACATGCAGGTGGTAGAGAGAAGAGAAAAAGCTTACAGCACCTGGTATTCCCAAGCAGTCTCCCATTCAAGTACTAACAAGGCCCAACCCTGCTTGGCTTCCAAGATGAGACGAGGTCGGGCATGTTCAGGGTGGTGTGGCCGTAAGCAACAATGTCTGTGACAAATGTGCATTATATAGGTACTGGAATAATACAGTTCCTCTATGTAACCAGATAATTGTCGAGAAAGGCTAACTTGTAGTGGGCACATCTTCTTCCCTGATGTGATTATTCTCTCCAGCTGAAACTGAGACTCTCAGATCACTTCGTGTCTGCCAACAAAGCAGCAGCAGCTGAAGATGACCAACTTCCTCATGTGTCACAGGGTGGTCAGACGTTGCAACAAAAGACATGCAGGTGGTTGAGAGAAGAGAAAAAGCTTACAGCACCTGGTGTTCCCAAGCTGTCTCCCATCCAAGTACTAACCAGGTACAACCCTGTTTGGCGTCCGAGATCAGACGAGGTCGGGCTTATTCAGGGTGGTGTGGCCGTAAGCAACAATGTCTCTGACAAATGTGCATTATATAGGTACTGGAATCATACGGTTCCTCTATGCAACCAGATAATTGCCGAGAAAGGCTGATGTGTAGCGGGCAAATCATCTTCTCTGATGTGATCATTCTCTGCAACTGAAACTGAGACTCTCAGATCACTTTGTGTCAGCCAACAAAGCAGCAGCAGCTGAAGATGACCAACTTCCTCATGTGTCACAGGGTGATCAGACGTTGCAACAAAAGACATGCAGGTGGTAGAGAGAAGAGAAAAAGCTTACAGCACCTGGTATTCCCAGAATGTCTACCATCGAAGTACTAACCAGGCCCAAACCTCCTTGGCTTCTGAGATCAGATGAGGTTGGGCATATTCAGGGTGGTGTGGCCGTAAGCAACCATAACTGTGACAAATGTGCATTATATAGGTACTGGAATCATACGGTTCCTCTATGCAACCAGATAATTGCCGAGAAAGGCTGATGTGTAGCGGGCAAATCATCTTCTCTGATGTGATCATTCTCTGCAACTGAAACTGAGACTCTCAGATCACTTTGTGTCAGCCAACAAAGCAGCAGCAGCTGAAGATGACCAACTTCCTCATGTGTCACAGGGTGATCAGACGTTGCAACAAAAGACATGCAGGTGGTCGAGAGAAGAGAAAAAGCTTACAGCACCTGGTATTCCCAAGAGGTCTTCCATCCAAGTACTAAGGAGGCTCAACCCTGCTTGGCTTCCGAGATCAGACGAGGTCGGGCATGTTCAGGGTGGTGTGGCCGTAAGCAACAATGTGTCTGACAAATGTGCATTATATAACTACAGGAATCATACGGTTCCTCTATGTAACCAGATAATTGCTGAGAAAGGCTGATGTGTAGTCGGCACATCTTCTTCCCTGACGTCATTATTCTCTTCAGTTGAAACTGAGACTCTCAGATCACTTCGTGTCTTCCAACAAAGCAGCAGCAGCTGAAGATGGCCAACTTCCTCGTGTGTCACAGGGTGATCAGACGTTGCAACAAAAGACATGCAGGTTGTAGAGAGAAGAGAAAACGCTTACAGCACCTGGTATTCCCAAGCAGTCTCCCATTAAAGTACTAACCAGGCCCAACCCTCCTTGGCTACCGAGATCAGACGAGGTCGGGCATGTTCAGGGTGGTGTGGCCGTAAGCAACAATGTCTGTGACAAATGTGCATTATATAGGTACTGGAATCATACGGTTCCTCTATGTAACCAGATAATTGCCGAGAAAGGCTGACTTGTAGTGGGCAAATCTTCTTCCCTCATGTGATTATTCTCTGCAGCTGAAACTGAGACTCTCAGATCACTTCGTGTCTACCAACAAAGCAGCAGCAGCTGAAGATGACCAACTTCCTCATGTGTCACAGGGTGATCAGACGTTGCAACAAAAGACATGCAGGTGGTAGAGAGAAGAGAAAAAGCTTACAGCACCTGGTGTTCCCAAGAGGTCTCCCATCCAAGTACTAACCAGGTACAACCCTGTTTGGCGTCCGAGATCAGACGAGGTCGGGCATGTTCAGGGTGGTGTGGCCGTAAGCAACAATGTCTCTGACAAATGTGCATTATATAGGTACTGGAATCATACGGTTCCTCTATGTAACCAGATAATTGCCGAGAAAAGCTGATAAGTAGTGGGCACATCTTCTTCCCTGACGTGATTATTCTCTCGAGCTGAAACTGAGACTCTCAGATCACTTTGTGTCTGCCAACAAAGCAGCAGCAGCTGAAGATGACCAACTTCCTCATGTGTCACAGGGTGATCAGACGTTGCAACAAAAGACATGCAGGTGGTAGAGAGAAGAGAAAAAGCTTACAGCACCTGGTGTTCCCAAGCTGTCTCCCATCCAAGTACTAACCAGGTACAACCCTGTTTGGCGTCCGAGATCAGACGAGGTCGGGCTTATTCAGGGTGGTGTGGCCGTAAGCAACAATGTCTCTGACAAATGTGCATTATATAGGTACTGGAATCATACGGTTCCTCTATGCAACCAGATAATTGCTGAGAAAGGCTGATGTGTAGCGCGCAAATCATCTTCTCTGATGTGATCATTCTCTGCAACTGAAACTGAGACTCTCAGATCACTTTGTGTCTGCCAACAAAGCAGCAGCAGTAACTGAAGATGACCAACTTCCTCATGTGTCACAGGGTGATCAGACGTTGCAACAAAAGACATGCAGGTGGTAGAGAGAAGAGAAGAAGCTTACAGCACCTTGTATTCCCAAGCGGTCTCCCATCCAAGTACTAACCAGCCCCAACCCTGCTTGGCTTCCGAGATCAGACGAGGTCGGGCATATTCAGGGTGGTGTGGCCGTAAGCGACAATTTCTGTGACAAATGTGCATTATATAGGTAATGGAGTCATACGGTTCCTCTATGTAACCAGATAATTGCCGAGAAAGGCTGATGTGTAGTGGGCACATCTTGTTCCCTGACGTGATAATTCTCTCCAGCTGAAAATGAGACTCTCAGATCACTTTGTGTCTGCCAACAAAGCAGCAGAAGCTGAAGATGACCAACTTCCTCATGTGTCACAGGGTGATCAGACGTTGCAACAAAAGACATGCAGGTGGTAGAGAGAAGAGAAAAAGCTTACAGCACCTGGTATTCCAAAGCAGTCTCCCATCTAAGTACTAACCAGGCCCAACCGTGCTTGGCTTCCGTGATCGGACAAGGTCGGATATGTTGAGGGTGGTGTGGCCGTAAGCAACAAAGTCTGTGACAAATGTGCATTATATTGGTACTGGAATCATACAGTTCCTCTATGTAACCAGATAATTGCCGAGAAAGGCTGATGTGTAGTGGGCATATCTTCTTCCCTGATGTGATTATTCTCTCCAGCTGAAACTGAGACTCTCAGATCACTTCGTGTCTGCCAACAAAGCAGCAGCAGCTGAAGATGACCAACTTCTTCACGTGTCACAGGGTGATCAGACGTTGTAACAAAAGACATGCAGGTGGTAGAGAGAAGAGAAAAAGCTTACAGCACCTGGTATTCCCAAGCTGTCTCCCATCCAAGTACTAAGCAGGCTCAACCCTGCTTGGCTTCCGAGATCAGACAAGGTCGGGCATGTTCAGGGTAGTGTGGCCGTAAGAAACAATGTGTCTGACAAATGTGCATTATATAAGTACAGGAATCATACGGTTCCTCTATGTAACCAGATAATTGCTGAGAAAGGCTGATGTGTAGTGGGCACATCTTCTTCCCTGACGTGATTATTCTCTTCAGCTGAAACTGAGACTCTCAGATCACTTCGTGTCTTCCAACAAAGCAGCAGCAGCTGAAGATGGCCAACTTTCTCATGTGTCACAGGGTGATCAGACGTTGCAACAAAAGACATGCAGGTTGTAGAGAGAAGAGAAAATGCTTACAGCACCTGGTATTCCCAAGCAGTCTCCCATTAAAGTACTAACCAGGCCCAACCCTCCTTGGCTTCCGAGATCAGACGAGGTCGGGCTTATTCAGGGTGGTATGGCCGTAAGGAACAATTTCTGTGACAAATGTGCATTATATAGGTACTGGAATCATACAATTCCTCTATGTAACCAGATAATTGCAGAGAAAGGCTGACTTGTTATGGGCACATCTTCTTCCCTGATGTGATTATTCTCTGCAGCTGAAACTGAGACTCTCAGATCACTTCGTGTCTGCCAACAAAGCAGCAGCAGCTGAAGATGACCAACTTCCTCATGTGTCACAGGGGGATCAGACGTTGCAACAAAAGACATGCAGGTGGTCGAGAGAAGACAAAAAGCTTACAGCTCCTGGTATTCCCAAGCGGTCTCCCATTTAAGTACTAACCAGGCCCAACCCTCCTTGGCTTCCGAGATAAGACGAGGTCGGGCATGTTCAGGGTGGTGTGGCCGTAAGCAACAATGTCTGTGACAAATGTGCATTATATAGGTACTGGAATCATACGGTTCCTCTATGTAACCAGATAATTGCAGAGAAAAGCTGACTTGTAGTGGGCACATCTTCTTCCCTGACGTGATTATTCTCTGCAGCTGAAACTGAGACTCTCAGATCACTTCGTGTCTGCCAACAAAGCAGCAGCAGCTGAAGATGACCAACTTCCTCATGTGTCACAGGGTGATCAGACGTTGCAACAAAAGACATGCAGGTGGTAGAGAGAAGAGAAAAAGCTTAAAGCACCTGGTATTCCCAGGCAGTCTACCTTCCAAGTACTAACCAGGCCCAAACCTGCTTGGCTTCCGAGATCGTGCTTATTCAGGGTGGTGTGGCTGTAAGCAACAATATATGTGACAAATGTGCCTTATATAAGTACTGGAATCATACACTTCCTCTATGTAACCAGATAATTGCCGAGAAAGGCTGACTTGTAGTGGGCACATCTTCTTCCCTGATGTGATTATTCTCTGCAGCTGAAACTGAGACTCTCAGATCACTTTGTGTCTGCCAACAAAGCAGCAGCAGCTGAAGATGACCAACTTCCTCATGTGTCACAGGGTGATCAGACGTTGCAACAAAAGACATGCAGGTGGTAGAGAGAAGAGAAAAAGCTTACAGCACCTGGTATTCCAAAGCAGTCTCCCATGTAAGTACTAACCAGGCCCAACCGTGCTTGGCTTCCGAGATCGGACAAGGTCGGATATGTTGAGGGTGGTGTGGCCGTAAGCAACAAAGTCTGTGACAAATGTGCATTATATTGGTACTGGAATCATACAGTTCCTCTATGTAACCAGACAATTGCCGAGAAAGGCTGATGTGTAGTGGGCATATCTTCTTCCCTGATGTGATTATTCTCTCCAGCTGAAACTGAGACTCTCAGATCACTTTGTGTCTGCCAACAAAGCAGCAGCAGCTGAAGATGACCAACTTCCTCATGTGTCACAGGGTGATCAGACGTTGCAACAAAAGACATGCAGGTGGTAGAGAGAAGAGAAAAAGCTTACAGCACCTGGTATTCCCAAGCAGTCTCCCATTAAAGTACTAACCAGGCCCAACCCTCCTTGGCTACCGAGATCAGACGAGGTCGGGCATGTTCAGGGTGGTGTGGCCGTAAGCAACAATGTCTGTGACAAATGTGCATTATATAGGTACTGGAATCATACGGTTCCTCTATGTAACCAGATAATTGCCGAGAAAGGCTGACTTGTAGTGGGCAAATCTTCTTCCCTCATGTGATTATTCTCTGCAGCTGAAACTGAGACTCTCAGATCACTTCGTGTCTACCAACAAAGCAGCAGCAGCTGAAGATGACCAACTTCCTCATGTGTCACAGGGTGATCAGACGTTGCAACAAAAGACATGCAGGTGGTAGAGAGAAGAGAAAAAGCTTACAGCACCTGGTGTTCCCAAGAGGTCTCCCATCCAAGTACTAACCAGGTACAACCCTGTTTGGCGTCCGAGATCAGACGAGGTCGGGCATGTTCAGGGTGGTGTGGCCGTAAGCAACAATGTCTCTGACAAATGTGCATTATATAGGTACTGGAATCATACGGTTCCTCTATGTAACCAGATAATTGCCGAGAAAAGCTGATAAGTAGTGGGCACATCTTCTTCCCTGACGTGATTATTCTCTCGAGCTGAAACTGAGACTCTCAGATCACTTTGTGTCTGCCAACAAAGCAGCGGCAGCTGAAGATGACCAACTTCCTCATGTGTCACAGGGTGATCAGACGTTGCAACAAAAGACATGCAGGTGGTAGAGAGAAGAGAAAAAGCTTACAGCACCTGGTGTTCCCAAGCTGTCTCCCATCCAAGTACTAACCAGGTACAACCCTGTTTGGCGTCCGAGATCAGACGAGGTCGGGCTTATTCAGGGTGGTGTGGCCGTAAGCAACAATGTCTCTGACAAATGTGCATTATATAGGTACTGGAATCATACGGTTCCTCTATGCAACCAGATAATTGCTGAGAAAGGCTGATGTGTAGCGCGCAAATCATCTTCTCTGATGTGATCATTCTCTGCAACTGAAACTGAGACTCTCAGATCACTTTGTGTCTGCCAACAAAGCAGCAGCAGTAACTGAAGATGACCAACTTCCTCATGTGTCACAGGGTGATCAGACGTTGCAACAAAAGACATGCAGGTGGTAGAGAGAAGAGAAGAAGCTTACAGCACCTTGTATTCCCAAGCAGTCTCCCATCCAAGTACTAACCAGCCCCAACCCTGCTTGGCTTCCGAGATCAGACGAGGTCGGGCATATTCAGGGTGGTGTGGCCGTAAGCGACAATTTCTGTGACAAATGTGCATTATATAGGTAATGGAGTCATACGGTTCCTCTATGTAACCAGATAATTGCCGAGAAAGGCTGATGTGTAGTGGGCACATCTTGTTCCCTGACGTGATAATTCTCTCCAGCTGAAAATGAGACTCTCAGATCACTTTGTGTCTGCCAACAAAGCAGCAGAAGCTGAAGATGACCAACTTCCTCATGTGTCACAGGGTGATCAGACGTTGCAACAAAAGACATGCAGGTGGTAGAGAGAAGAGAAAAAGCTTACAGCACCTGGTATTCCAAAGCAGTCTCCCATCTAAGTACTAACCAGGCCCAACCGTGCTTGGCTTCCGTGATCGGACAAGGTCGGATATGTTGAGGGTGGTGTGGCCGTAAGCAACAAAGTCTGTGACAAATGTGCATTATATTGGTACTGGAATCATACAGTTCCTCTATGTAACCAGATAATTGCCGAGAAAGGCTGATGTGTAGTGGGCATATCTTCTTCCCTGATGTGATTATTCTCTCCAGCTGAAACTGAGACTCTCAGATCACTTCGTGTCTGCCAACAAAGCAGCAGCAGCTGAAGATGACCAACTTCTTCACGTGTCACAGGGTGATCAGACGTTGCAACAAAAGACATGCAGGTGGTAGAGAGAAGAGAAAAAGCTTACAGCACCTGGTATTCCCAAGCTGTCTCCCATCCAAGTACTAAGCAGGCTCAACCCTGCTTGGCTTCCGAGATCAGACAAGGTCGGGCATGTTCAGGGTAGTGTGGCCGTAAGAAACAATGTGTCTGACAAATGTGCATTATATAAGTACAGGAATCATACGGTTCCTCTATGTAACCAGATAATTGCTGAGAAAGGCTGATGTGTAGTGGGCACATCTTCTTCCCTGACGTGATTATTCTCTTCAGCTGAAACTGAGACTCTCAGATCACTTCGTGTCTTCCAACAAAGCAGCAGCAGCTGAAGATGGCCAACTTTCTCATGTGTCACAGGGTGATCAGACGTTGCAACAAAAGACATGCAGGTTGTAGAGAGAAGAGAAAATGCTTACAGCACCTGGTATTCCCAAGCAGTCTCCCATTAAAGTACTAACCAGGCCCAACCCTCCTTGGCTTCCGAGATCAGACGAGGTCGGGCTTATTCAGGGTGGTATGGCCGTAAGGAACAATTTCTGTGACAAATGTGCATTATATAGGTACTGGAATCATACAATTCCTCTATGTAACCAGATAATTGCAGAGAAAGGCTGACTTGTTATGGGCACATCTTCTTCCCTGATGTGATTATTCTCTGCAGCTGAAACTGAGACTCTCAGATCACTTCGTGTCTGCCAACAAAGCAGCAGCAGCTGAAGATGACCAACTTCCTCATGTGTCACAGGGGGATCAGACGTTGCAACAAAAGACATGCAGGTGGTCGAGAGAAGACAAAAAGCTTACAGCTCCTGGTATTCCCAAGCGGTCTCCCATTTAAGTACTAACCAGGCCCAACCCTCCTTGGCTTCCGAGATAAGACGAGGTCGGGCATGTTCAGGGTGGTGTGGCCGTAAGCAACAATGTCTGTGACAAATGTGCATTATATAGGTACTGGAATCATACGGTTCCTCTATGTAACCAGATAATTGCAGAGAAAAGCTGACTTGTAGTGGGCACATCTTCTTCCCTGACGTGATTATTCTCTGCAGCTGAAACTGAGACTCTCAGATCACTTCGTGTCTGCCAACAAAGCAGCAGCAGCTGAAGATGACCAACTTCCTCATGTGTCACAGGGTGATCAGACGTTGCAACAAAAGACATGCAGGTGGTAGAGAGAAGAGAAAAAGCTTAAAGCACCTGGTATTCCCAGGCAGTCTACCTTCCAAGTACTAACCAGGCCCAAACCTGCTTGGCTTCCGAGATCGTGCTTATTCAGGGTGGTGTGGCTGTAAGCAACAATATATGTGACAAATGTGCCTTATATAAGTACTGGAATCATACACTTCCTCTATGTAACCAGATAATTGCCGAGAAAGGCTGACTTGTAGTGGGCACATCTTCTTCCCTGATGTGATTATTCTCTGCAGCTGAAACTGAGACTCTCAGATCACTTTGTGTCTGCCAACAAAGCAGCAGCAGCTGAAGATGACCAACTTCCTCATGTGTCACAGGGTGATCAGACGTTGCAACAAAAGACATGCAGGTGGTAGAGAGAAGAGAAAAAGCTTACAGCACCTGGTATTCCAAAGCAGTCTCCCATGTAAGTACTAACCAGGCCCAACCGTGCTTGGCTTCCGAGATCGGACAAGGTCGGATATGTTGAGGGTGGTGTGGCCGTAAGCAACAAAGTCTGTGACAAATGTGCATTATATTGGTACTGGAATCATACAGTTCCTCTATGTAACCAGATAATTGCCGAGAAAGGCTGATGTGTAGTGGGCATATCTTCTTCCCTGATGTGATTATTCTCTCCAGCTGAAACTGAGACTCTCAGATCACTTTGTGTCTGCCAACAAAGCAGCAGCAGCTGAAGATGACCAACTTCCTCATGTGTCACAGGGTGATCAGACGTTGCAACAAAAGACATGCAGGTGGTAGAGAGAAGAGAAAAAGCTTACAGCACCTGGTATTCCCAAGCAGTCTCCCATTAAAGTACTAACCAGGCCCAACCCTCCTTGGCTACCGAGATCAGACGAGGTCGGGCATGTTCAGGGTGGTGTGGCCGTAAGCAACAATGTCTGTGACAAATGTGCATTATATAGGTACTGGAATCATACGGTTCCTCTATGTAACCAGATAATTGCCGAGAAAGGCTGACTTGTAGTGGGCAAATCTTCTTCCCTCATGTGATTATTCTCTGCAGCTGAAACTGAGACTCTCAGATCACTTCGTGTCTACCAACAAAGCAGCAGCAGCTGAAGATGACCAACTTCCTCATGTGTCACAGGGTGATCAGACGTTGCAACAAAAGACATGCAGGTGGTAGAGAGAAGAGAAAAAGCTTACAGCACCTGGTGTTCCCAAGAGGTCTCCCATCCAAGTACTAACCAGGTACAACCCTGTTTGGCGTCCGAGATCAGACGAGGTCGGGCATGTTCAGGGTGGTGTGGCCGTAAGCAACAATGTCTCTGACAAATGTGCATTATATAGGTACTGGAATCATACGGTTCCTCTATGTAACCAGATAATTGCCGAGAAAAGCTGATAAGTAGTGGGCACATCTTCTTCCCTGACGTGATTATTCTCTCGAGCTGAAACTGAGACTCTCAGATCACTTTGTGTCTGCCAACAAAGCAGCAGCAGCTGAAGATGACCAACTTCCTCATGTGTCACAGGGTGATCAGACGTTGCAACAAAAGACATGCAGGTGGTAGAGAGAAGAGAAAAAACTTACAGCACCTGGTGTTCCCAAGCTGTCTCCCATCCAAGTACTAACCAGGTACAACCCTGTTTGGCGTCCGAGATCAGACGAGGTCGGGCTTATTCAGGGTGGTGTGGCCGTAAGCAACAATGTCTCTGACAAATGTGCATTATATAGGTACTGGAATCATACGGTTCCTCTATGCAACCAGATAATTGCTGAGAAAGGCTGATGTGTAGCGCGCAAATCATCTTCTCTGATGTGATCATTCTCTGCAACTGAAACTGAGACTCTCAGATCACTTTGTGTCTGCCAACAAAGCAGCAGCAGTAACTGAAGATGACCAACTTCCTCATGTGTCACAGGGTGATCAGACGTTGCAACAAAAGACATGCAGGTGGTAGAGAGAAGAGAAGAAGCTTACAGCACCTTGTATTCCCAAGCGGTCTCCCATCCAAGTACTAACCAGCCCCAACCCTGCTTGGCTTCCGAGATCAGACGAGGTCGGGCATATTCAGGGTGGTGTGGCCGTAAGCGACAATTTCTGTGACAAATGTGCATTATATAGGTAATGGAGTCATACGGTTCCTCTATGTAACCAGATAATTGCCGAGAAAGGCTGATGTGTAGTGGGCACATCTTGTTCCCTGACGTGATAATTCTCTCCAGCTGAAAATGAGACTCTCAGATCACTTTGTGTCTGCCAACAAAGCAGCAGAAGCTGAAGATGACCAACTTCCTCATGTGTCACAGGGTGATCAGACGTTGCAACAAAAGACATGCAGGTGGTAGAGAGAAGAGAAAAAGCTTACAGCACCTGGTATTCCAAAGCAGTCTCCCATCTAAGTACTAACCAGGCCCAACCGTGCTTGGCTTCCGTGATCGGACAAGGTCGGATATGTTGAGGGTGGTGTGGCCGTAAGCAACAAAGTCTGTGACAAATGTGCATTATATTGGTACTGGAATCATACAGTTCCTCTATGTAACCAGATAATTGCCGAGAAAGGCTGATGTGTAGTGGGCATATCTTCTTCCCTGATGTGATTATTCTCTCCAGCTGAAACTGAGACTCTCAGATCACTTCGTGTCTGCCAACAAAGCAGCAGCAGCTGAAGATGACCAACTTCTTCACGTGTCACAGGGTGATCAGACGTTGCAACAAAAGACATGCAGGTGGTAGAGAGAAGAGAAAAAGCTTACAGCACCTGGTATTCCCAAGCTGTCTCCCATCCAAGTACTAAGCAGGCTCAACCCTGCTTGGCTTCCGAGATCAGACAAGGTCGGGCATGTTCAGGGTAGTGTGGCCGTAAGAAACAATGTGTCTGACAAATGTGCATTATATAAGTACAGGAATCATACGGTTCCTCTATGTAACCAGATAATTGCTGAGAAAGGCTGATGTGTAGTGGGCACATCTTCTTCCCTGACGTGATTATTCTCTTCAGCTGAAACTGAGACTCTCAGATCACTTCGTGTCTTCCAACAAAGCAGCAGCAGCTGAAGATGGCCAACTTTCTCATGTGTCACAGGGTGATCAGACGTTGCAACAAAAGACATGCAGGTTGTAGAGAGAAGAGAAAATGCTTACAGCACCTGGTATTCCCAAGCAGTCTCCCATTAAAGTACTAACCAGGCCCAACCCTCCTTGGCTTCCGAGATCAGACGAGGTCGGGCTTATTCAGGGTGGTATGGCCGTAAGGAACAATTTCTGTGACAAATGTGCATTATATAGGTACTGGAATCATACAATTCCTCTATGTAACCAGATAATTGCAGAGAAAGGCTGACTTGTTATGGGCACATCTTCTTCCCTGATGTGATTATTCTCTGCAGCTGAAACTGAGACTCTCAGATCACTTCGTGTCTGCCAACAAAGCAGCAGCAGCTGAAGATGACCAACTTCCTCATGTGTCACAGGGGGATCAGACGTTGCAACAAAAGACATGCAGGTGGTCGAGAGAAGACAAAAAGCTTACAGCTCCTGGTATTCCCAAGCAGTCTCCCATTTAAGTACTAACCAGGCCCAACCCTCCTTGGCTTCCGAGATAAGACGAGGTCGGGCATGTTCAGGGTGGTGTGGCCGTAAGCAACAATGTCTGTGACAAATGTGCATTATATAGGTACTGGAATCATACGGTTCCTCTATGTAACCAGATAATTGCAGAGAAAAGCTGACTTGTAGTGGGCACATCTTCTTCCCTGACGTGATTATTCTCTGCAGCTGAAACTGAGACTCTCAGATCACTTCGTGTCTGCCAACAAAGCAGCAGCAGCTGAAGATGACCAACTTCCTCATGTGTCACAGGGTGATCAGACGTTGCAACAAAAGACATGCAGGTGGTAGAGAGAAGAGAAAAAGCTTAAAGCACCTGGTATTCCCAGGCAGTCTACCTTCCAAGTACTAACCAGGCCCAAACCTGCTTGGCTTCCGAGATCGTGCTTATTCAGGGTGGTGTGGCTGTAAGCAACAATATATGTGACAAATGTGCCTTATATAAGTACTGGAATCATACACTTCCTCTATGTAACCAGATAATTGCCGAGAAAGGCTGACTTGTAGTGGGCACATCTTCTTCCCTGATGTGATTATTCTCTGCAGCTGAAACTGAGACTCTCAGATCACTTTGTGTCTGCCAACAAAGCAGCAGCAGCTGAAGATGACCAACTTCCTCATGTGTCACAGGGTGATCAGACGTTGCAACAAAAGACATGCAGGTGGTAGAGAGAAGAGAAAAAGCTTACAGCACCTGGTATTCCAAAGCAGTCTCCCATGTAAGTACTAACCAGGCCCAACCGTGCTTGGCTTCCGAGATCGGACAAGGTCGGATATGTTGAGGGTGGTGTGGCCGTAAGCAACAAAGTCTGTGACAAATGTGCATTATATTGGTACTGGAATCATACAGTTCCTCTATGTAACCAGATAATTGCCGAGAAAGGCTGATGTGTAGTGGGCATATCTTCTTCCCTGATGTGATTATTCTCTCCAGCTGAAACTGAGACTCTCAGATCACTTTGTGTCTGCCAACAAAGCAGCAGCAGCTGAAGATGACCAACTTCCTCATGTGTCACAGGGTGATCAGACGTTGCAACAAAAGACATGCAGGTGGTAGAGAGAAGAGAAAAAGCTTACAGCACCTGGTATTCCCAAGCAGTCTCCCACCCAAGTACTAACCAGGCACAACCCCGCTTGGCTTCCGAGATCGGACGAGGTCGGGCATATTATATTCAGGGTGGTGTGGCCGTAAGCGACAATCTCTGTGACAAATGTGCATTATATAGGTACTGGAATCATACGGTTCCTCTATGTAACCAGATAATTGCAGAGAAAGGCTTATGTGTAGTGGGCACATCTTCTTCCCTGACGTGATTATTCTCTGCAGCTGAAACTGAGACTCTCAGATCACTTCGTGTCTGCCAACAAAGCAGCAGAAGCTGAAGATGACCAACTTCCTCATGTGTCACAGGGTGATCAGACGTTGCAACAAAAGACATTCAGGTGGTCCAGAGAAGAGATAAAGCTTACAGCACCTGGTATTCCCAAGTGGTCTCCCACCCAAGTACTAACCAGGCCAACCGTGCTTGGCTTCCGAGATCAGACGAGGTCAGGCATGTTCAGGGTGGTGTTGCCGTAAGCGACAATGTCTGTGACAAATGTGCATTATATAGGTACTGGAATCATACGGTTCCTCTATGTAACCAGATAATTGCCGAGAAAGGCTTATGTGTAGTGGGCACATCTTCTTCCCTGACGTGATTATTCTCTGCAGCTGAAACTGAGACTCTCAGATCACTTCGTGTCTGCAAACAAAGCAGCAGAAGCTGAAGATGACCAACTTCCTCATGTGTCACAGGGTGATCAGACGTTGCAACAAAAGACATTCAGGTGGTCCAGAGAAGAGATAAAGCTTACAGCACCTGGTATTCCCAAGCAGTCTCCCACCCAAGTACTAACCAGGCCAACCGTGCTTGGCTTCCGAGATCAGACGAGGTCAGGCATATTGAGGGTGGTGTGGCCGTAAGCAACAATGTCTGTGACAAATGTGCATTATATAGGTACTGGAATCATACAGTTCCTCTATGTAACCAGATAATTGCCGAGAAAGGCTGATGTGTAGGGGGCACATCTTCTTCCCTGACGTTATTATTCTCTTCAGTTGAAAATGAGACTCTCAGATCACTTCGTGTCTGCCAACAAAGCAGCAGAAGCTGAAGATGACAAACTTCCTCATGTGTCACAGGGTGATCAGATGTTGCAACAAAAGACATGCAGGTGGTAGAGAGAAGAGAAAAAGCTTACAGCACCTGGTATTCCCAAGCAGTCTCCCATTGAAGTACGAACCAGGCCCAACCCTGCTTGGCTTCCAGGATAAGACAAGGTGGGGCTTATTCAGGGTGGTGTGGCCATAAGCAACAATGTTTGTTACAAATGTGAATTATATAGGTACTGGAATCATACACTTCCTCTATGAAACCAGATAATTGCCGAGAAAGGCTGATGTGTAGTGGGCATATCATCTTCTCTGATGTGATCATTCTCTTCAGCTGAAACTGAGACTCTCAGATCACTTCGTGTCTGCCAACAAAGCAGCAGCAGCTGAAGATGACCAACTTCCTCATGTGTCACAGGGTGATCAGACGTTGCAACAAAACACATGCAGGTGGTAGAGAGAAGAGAAAACGCTTACAGCACCTGGTATTCCCAAGCGGTCTCCCACCCAAGTACTAACCAGGCCCAACAATGCTTGGCTTCCGAGATCAGACGAGGTCAGGCAAATTCAGGGTGGTGTGGCCGTAAGTAACAATGTCTGTGACAAATGTGCATTATATAAGTACAGGAATCATACGGTTCCTCTATGTAACCAGATAATTGATGAGAAAGGCTGATGTGTAGTGGGCACATCTTCTTCCCTGACGAGATTATTCTCTTCAGCTGAAACTGAGATTCTCAGTTCACTTCGTGTCTTCCAACAAAGCAGCAGCAGCTGAAGATGACCAACTTCTTCACGTGTCACAGGGTGATCAGACGTTGCAACAAAAGACATGCAGGTGGTAGAGAGAAGAGAAAAAGCTTACAGCACCTGGTATTCCCAAGCTGTCTCCCATCATAGTACTAACCAGGTACAACCCTGCTTGGCGTCCGAGATCAGACGAGGTCGGGCTTATTCAGGGTGGTGTGGCCGTAAGCAACAATATCTCTGACAAATGTGCATTATATAGGTACTTGAATCATACGGTTCCTCTATGCAACCAGATAATTGCCGAGAAAGGCTGATGTGTAGCGGGCAAATCATCTTCTCTGATGTGATCATTCTCTGCAACTGAAACTGAGACTCTCAGATCACTTCGTGTCTGCCAACAAAGCAGCAGAAGCTGAAGATGACCACCTTCCTCATGTGTCACAGGGTGATCAGACGTTGCAACAAAAGTTATGCAGGTGGTAGAGAGAAGAGAAAAAGCTTACAGCACCTGGTATTCCGAAGTGGTCTCCCATTCAAGTACTAACCAGGCCCAACCCTGCTTTTCTTCCAAGATCAGACGAGGTCGGGCATATTCAGGGTGGTGCGGCCGTAAGCAACAATAACTGTGACAAATGTGCATTATATAGGTACTGGAATCATACACTTCTTCTATGTAACCAGAGAATTGCAGAGAAAGGCTGACTTGTAGTGGGCACATCTTCTTCCCTGATGTGATTATTCTCTGCAGCTGAAACTGAGACTCTCAGATCACTTCGTGTCTGCCAACAAAGAAGCAGCAGCTGCTGAAGATGACCAACTTCCTCATGTGTCACAGGGTGATCAGACGTTGCAACAAAAGACATGCAGGTGGTAGAGAGAAGAGAAGAAGCTTACAGCACCTGGTATTCCCAAGCAGTCTCCCATCCAAGTACTAAGCAGGCTCAACCCTGTTTGGCTTCCGAGATCACACGAGGTTGGGCATATTCAGGGTGGTGTGGCCGTAAGTAACAATGTCTGTGACAAATGTGCATTATATAGGTACTGGAATCATACGGTTCCTCTATGCAACCAGATAATTGCCAAGAAAGGCTAACTTGTAGTGGGCACATCTTCTTCCCCGATGTGATTATTCTCTACAGCTGAAACTGAGACTCTCAGATCACTTCGTGTCTGCCAACAAAGCAGCAGCTGCTGAAGATGACCAACTTCCTCATGTGTCACAGGGTGATCAGACGTTGCAACAAAAGACATGCAGGTGGTAGAGAGAAGAGAAAAAGCTTACAGCACCTGGTATTCCCAAGCGGTCTCTCATCCAAGTACTAACCAGGGCCAACCCTCCTTGGCTTCTGAGAGCAGACGAGGTCAGACATATTCAGGGTGGTTGGGCCGTAAGCAACAATCTCTGTGACAAATGTGCATTATATAGGCAATGGAATCATATGGTTCCTCTATGTAACAAGATAATTGCCGAGAAAGGCTGATAAGTAGTGGAAACATCTTCCCTGACGTGATTATTCTCTCCAGCTGAAACTGAGACTCTCATATCACTTCGTGTCTGCCAACAAAGCAGCAGCAGCTGAAGATGACCAACTTCTTCATGTGTCACAGGGTGATCAGACGTTGCAACAAAAGACATGTAGGTGGTAGAGAGAAGAGAAAAAGCTTACAGCACCTGGTATTCGCAAGCGGTCTCCCATTCAAGTACTAACCAGGTCCAACCCTGCTTGGGTTCTTAGATCAGACGAGGTCGGGCATATTCAGGGTGGTGTGGCCGTAAGTAACATTATCTGTGACAAATGTGCATTATATAGGTACTGGAATCATACGGTTCCTCTATGCAACCAGATAATTGCCAAGAAAGGCTGATATGTAGTGGGCACATCTTGTTCCCTGACGTGATAATTTTCTCCAGCTGAAAATGAGACTCTCAGATCACTTCGTGTCTGCAAAAAAGCAGCAGAAAATGAAGATGACCAACTTCCTCATGTGTCACAGGGTGATCATACGTTGCAACAAAAGACATGCAGGTGGTTGAGAGAAGAGAAAAAGCTTACAGCACCTGATAATCCCAAGGGGTCTCCCATCCAAGTACTAAACAGGCCCAACCCTAATTGGCTTCCAAGATCAGACGAGGTCGGGCATATTCAGGGTGGTGTGGCCGTAAACAACCATGTCTGTGACAAATATAAATTGTATAGGTACAGGAATCATACGGTTCCTCTATATAACCAGATAATTGCCAAGAAAGGCTGACTTGTAGTGAGCACATCTTCTTCCCTGACGTGATCATTCTCTTCAGCTGAAACTGAGACTCTCAGATCACTTCATGTCTGCCAACAAAGCAGCAGCTGAAGATGACCAACTTCCTCATGTGTCACAGGGCGATCAGACATTGCAGAAAAAGACATGCAGGTGGTAGAGAGAAGAGAAAAAGCTTACAGCACCTGGTATTCCCAAGCGGTCTAACATTCAAGTACTAACCAGGCCCAACCCTGCTTGGGTTCCGAGATTAGACGAGGTCGGGCATATTCAGGGTGGTGTGGCCGTAAGTAACAATGTCTGTGACAAATGTGCATTATATAGGTACTGGAATCATACGGTTCCTCTATGCAACCAGATAATTGCCGAAAAAGGCTGACTTGTAGTGGGTTCATCTTCTTCCCTGATGTGATTATTCTCTGGTACTGAAACTGAGACTCTCAGATCACTTTGTGTCTGCCAACAAAGCAGCAGCAGCTGAAGATGACCAACTTCCTCATGTGTCACAGGGCGATCAGACATTGCAACAAAAGACATGCAGGTGGTAAAGAGAAGAGAAAAAGCCTACAGCACCTGGTATTCCCAAGCGGTCTCCCATTCAAGTACTAACCAGGCCAAACCCTGCTTGGCTTCCGAGATCAGATGAGGTCGGGCTTATTCAGGGTGGTATGGCCGTAAGTAACAATCTCTCTGAAAAATGTTTATAATATAGGTACTGGAATCATACGGTTCCTCTATATAACCAGATAATTGCAGAGAAAGGCTGATGTGTAGCGGGCATATCATCTTCTCTGATGTGATCATTCTCTTCAGCTGAAACTGAGACTCTCAGATCACTTCGTGTCTGCCAACAAAGCAGCAGCAGCTGAAGATGACCAACTTCCTCATGTGTCACAGGGTGGTCAGACGTTGCAACAAAAGACATGCAGGTGGTAGAGAGAAGAGAAAAAGCTTACAGCACCTGGTATTCCCAAGCAGTCTCCCATTCAAGTACTAACAAGGCCCAACCCTGCTTGGCTTCCAAGATGAGACGAGGTCGGGCATGTTCAGGGTGGTGTGGCCGTAAGCAACAATGTCTGTGACAAATGTGCATTATATAGGTACTGGAATAATACAGTTCCTCTATGTAACCAGATAATTGTCGAGAAAGGCTAACTTGTAGTGGGCACATCTTCTTCCCTGATGTGATTATTCTCTCCAGCTGAAACTGAGACTCTCAGATCACTTCGTGTCTGCCAACAAAGCAGCAGCAGCTGAAGATGACCAACTTCCTCATGTGTCACAGGGTGGTCAGACGTTGCAACAAAAGACATGCAGGTGGTTGAGAGAAGAGAAAAAGCTTACAGCACCTGGTGTTCCCAAGCTGTCTCCCATCCAAGTACTAACCAGGTACAACCCTGTTTGGCGTCCGAGATCAGACGAGGTCGGGCTTATTCAGGGTGGTGTGGCCGTAAGCAACAATGTCTCTGACAAATGTGCATTATATAGGTACTGGAATCATACGGTTCCTCTATGCAACCAGATAATTGCCGAGAAAGGCTGATGTGTAGCGGGCAAATCATCTTCTCTGATGTGATCATTCTCTGCAACTGAAACTGAGACTCTCAGATCACTTTGTGTCAGCCAACAAAGCAGCAGCAGCTGAAGATGACCAACTTCCTCATGTGTCACAGGGTGATCAGACGTTGCAACAAAAGACATGCAGGTGGTAGAGAGAAGAGAAAAAGCTTACAGCACCTGGTATTCCCAGAATGTCTACCATCCAAGTACTAACCAGGCCCAAACCTCCTTGGCTTCTGAGATCAGATGAGGTTGGGCATATTCAGGGTGGTGTGGCCGTAAGCAACCATAACTGTGACAAATGTGCATTATATAGGTACTGGAATCATACGGTTCCTCTATGCAACCAGATAATTGCCGAGAAAGGCTGATGTGTAGCGGGCAAATCATCTTCTCTGATGTGATCATTCTCTGCAACTGAAACTGAGACTCTCAGATCACTTTGTGTCAGCCAACAAAGCAGCAGCAGCTGAAGATGACCAACTTCCTCATGTGTCACAGGGTGATCAGACGTTGCAACAAAAGACATGCAGGTGGTCGAGAGAAGAGAAAAAGCTTACAGCACCTGGTATTCCCAAGAGGTCTTCCATCCAAGTACTAAGGAGGCTCAACCCTGCTTGGCTTCCGAGATCAGACGAGGTCGGGCATGTTCAGGGTGGTGTGGCCGTAAGCAACAATGTGTCTGACAAATGTGCATTATATAACTACAGGAATCATACGGTTCCTCTATGTAACCAGATAATTGCTGAGAAAGGCTGATGTGTAGTCGGCACATCTTCTTCCCTGACGTCATTATTCTCTTCAGTTGAAACTGAGACTCTCAGATCACTTCGTGTCTTCCAACAAAGCAGCAGCAGCTGAAGATGGCCAACTTCCTCGTGTGTCACAGGGTGATCAGACGTTGCAACAAAAGACATGCAGGTTGTAGAGAGAAGAGAAAACGCTTACAGCACCTGGTATTCCCAAGCAGTCTCCCATTAAAGTACTAACCAGGCCCAACCCTCCTTGGCTACCGAGATCAGACGAGGTCGGGCATGTTCAGGGTGGTGTGGCCGTAAGCAACAATGTCTGTGACAAATGTGCATTATATAGGTACTGGAATCATACGGTTCCTCTATGTAACCAGATAATTGCCGAGAAAGGCTGACTTGTAGTGGGCAAATCTTCTTCCCTCATGTGATTATTCTCTGCAGCTGAAACTGAGACTCTCAGATCACTTCGTGTCTACCAACAAAGCAGCAGCAGCTGAAGATGACCAACTTCCTCATGTGTCACAGGGTGATCAGACGTTGCAACAAAAGACATGCAGGTGGTAGAGAGAAGAGAAAAAGCTTACAGCACCTGGTGTTCCCAAGAGGTCTCCCATCCAAGTACTAACCAGGTACAACCCTGTTTGGCGTCCGAGATCAGACGAGGTCGGGCATGTTCAGGGTGGTGTGGCCGTAAGCAACAATGTCTCTGACAAATGTGCATTATATAGGTACTGGAATCATACGGTTCCTCTATGTAACCAGATAATTGCCGAGAAAAGCTGATAAGTAGTGGGCACATCTTCTTCCCTGACGTGATTATTCTCTCGAGCTGAAACTGAGACTCTCAGATCACTTTGTGTCTGCCAACAAAGCAGCAGCAGCTGAAGATGACCAACTTCCTCATGTGTCACAGGGTGATCAGACGTTGCAACAAAAGACATGCAGGTGGTAGAGAGAAGAGAAAAAGCTTACAGCACCTGGTGTTCCCAAGCTGTCTCCCATCCAAGTACTAACCAGGTACAACCCTGTTTGGCGTCCGAGATCAGACGAGGTCGGGCTTATTCAGGGTGGTGTGGCCGTAAGCAACAATGTCTCTGACAAATGTGCATTATATAGGTACTGGAATCATACGGTTCCTCTATGCAACCAGATAATTGCTGAGAAAGGCTGATGTGTAGCGCGCAAATCATCTTCTCTGATGTGATCATTCTCTGCAACTGAAACTGAGACTCTCAGATCACTTTGTGTCTGCCAACAAAGCAGCAGCAGTAACTGAAGATGACCAACTTCCTCATGTGTCACAGGGTGATCAGACGTTGCAACAAAAGACATGCAGGTGGTAGAGAGAAGAGAAGAAGCTTACAGCACCTTGTATTCCCAAGCGGTCTCCCATCCAAGTACTAACCAGCCCCAACCCTGCTTGGCTTCCGAGATCAGACGAGGTCGGGCATATTCAGGGTGGTGTGGCCGTAAGCGACAATTTCTGTGACAAATGTGCATTATATAGGTAATGGAGTCATACGGTTCCTCTATGTAACCAGATAATTGCCGAGAAAGGCTGATGTGTAGTGGGCACATCTTGTTCCCTGACGTGATAATTCTCTCCAGCTGAAAATGAGACTCTCAGATCACTTTGTGTCTGCCAACAAAGCAGCAGAAGCTGAAGATGACCAACTTCCTCATGTGTCACAGGGTGATCAGACGTTGCAACAAAAGACATGCAGGTGGTAGAGAGAAGAGAAAAAGCTTACAGCACCTGGTATTCCAAAGCAGTCTCCCATCTAAGTACTAACCAGGCCCAACCGTGCTTGGCTTCCGTGATCGGACAAGGTCGGATATGTTGAGGGTGGTGTGGCCGTAAGCAACAAAGTCTGTGACAAATGTGCATTATATTGGTACTGGAATCATACAGTTCCTCTATGTAACCAGATAATTGCCGAGAAAGGCTGATGTGTAGTGGGCATATCTTCTTCCCTGATGTGATTATTCTCTCCAGCTGAAACTGAGACTCTCAGATCACTTCGTGTCTGCCAACAAAGCAGCAGCAGCTGAAGATGACCAACTTCTTCACGTGTCACAGGGTGATCAGACGTTGCAACAAAAGACATGCAGGTGGTAGAGAGAAGAGAAAAAGCTTACAGCACCTGGTATTCCCAAGCTGTCTCCCATCCAAGTACTAAGCAGGCTCAACCCTGCTTGGCTTCCGAGATCAGACAAGGTCGGGCATGTTCAGGGTAGTGTGGCCGTAAGAAACAATGTGTCTGACAAATGTGCATTATATAAGTACAGGAATCATACGGTTCCTCTATGTAACCAGATAATTGCTGAGAAAGGCTGATGTGTAGTGGGCACATCTTCTTCCCTGACGTGATTATTCTCTTCAGCTGAAACTGAGACTCTCAGATCACTTCGTGTCTTCCAACAAAGCAGCAGCAGCTGAAGATGGCCAACTTTCTCATGTGTCACAGGGTGATCAGACGTTGCAACAAAAGACATGCAGGTTGTAGAGAGAAGAGAAAATGCTTACAGCACCTGGTATTCCCAAGCAGTCTCCCATTAAAGTACTAACCAGGCCCAACCCTCCTTGGCTTCCGAGATCAGACGAGGTCGGGCTTATTCAGGGTGGTATGGCCGTAAGGAACAATTTCTGTGACAAATGTGCATTATATAGGTACTGGAATCATACAATTCCTCTATGTAACCAGATAATTGCAGAGAAAGGCTGACTTGTTATGGGCACATCTTCTTCCCTGATGTGATTATTCTCTGCAGCTGAAACTGAGACTCTCAGATCACTTCGTGTCTGCCAACAAAGCAGCAGCAGCTGAAGATGACCAACTTCCTCATGTGTCACAGGGGGATCAGACGTTGCAACAAAAGACATGCAGGTGGTCGAGAGAAGACAAAAAGCTTACAGCTCCTGGTATTCCCAAGCGGTCTCCCATTTAAGTACTAACCAGGCCCAACCCTCCTTGGCTTCCGAGATAAGACGAGGTCGGGCATGTTCAGGGTGGTGTGGCCGTAAGCAACAATGTCTGTGACAAATGTGCATTATATAGGTACTGGAATCATACGGTTCCTCTATGTAACCAGATAATTGCAGAGAAAAGCTGACTTGTAGTGGGCACATCTTCTTCCCTGACGTGATTATTCTCTGCAGCTGAAACTGAGACTCTCAGATCACTTCGTGTCTGCCAACAAAGCAGCAGCAGCTGAAGATGACCAACTTCCTCATGTGTCACAGGGTGATCAGACGTTGCAACAAAAGACATGCAGGTGGTAGAGAGAAGAGAAAAAGCTTAAAGCACCTGGTATTCCCAGGCAGTCTACCTTCCAAGTACTAACCAGGCCCAAACCTGCTTGGCTTCCGAGATCGTGCTTATTCAGGGTGGTGTGGCTGTAAGCAACAATATATGTGACAAATGTGCCTTATATAAGTACTGGAATCATACACTTCCTCTATGTAACCAGATAATTGCCGAGAAAGGCTGACTTGTAGTGGGCACATCTTCTTCCCTGATGTGATTATTCTCTGCAGCTGAAACTGAGACTCTCAGATCACTTTGTGTCTGCCAACAAAGCAGCAGCAGCTGAAGATGACCAACTTCCTCATGTGTCACAGGGTGATCAGACGTTGCAACAAAAGACATGCAGGTGGTAGAGAGAAGAGAAAAAGCTTACAGCACCTGGTATTCCAAAGCAGTCTCCCATGTAAGTACTAACCAGGCCCAACCGTGCTTGGCTTCCGAGATCGGACAAGGTCGGATATGTTGAGGGTGGTGTGGCCGTAAGCAACAAAGTCTGTGACAAATGTGCATTATATTGGTACTGGAATCATACAGTTCCTCTATGTAACCAGATAATTGCCGAGAAAGGCTGATGTGTAGTGGGCATATCTTCTTCCCTGATGTGATTATTCTCTCCAGCTGAAACTGAGACTCTCAGATCACTTTGTGTCTGCCAACAAAGCAGCAGCAGCTGAAGATGACCAACTTCCTCATGTGTCACAGGGTGATCAGACGTTGCAACAAAAGACATGCAGGTGGTAGAGAGAAGAGAAAAAGCTTACAGCACCTGGTATTCCCAAGCAGTCTCCCATTAAAGTACTAACCAGGCCCAACCCTCCTTGGCTACCGAGATCAGACGAGGTCGGGCATGTTCAGGGTGGTGTGGCCGTAAGCAACAATGTCTGTGACAAATGTGCATTATATAGGTACTGGAATCATACGGTTCCTCTATGTAACCAGATAATTGCCGAGAAAGGCTGACTTGTAGTGGGCAAATCTTCTTCCCTCATGTGATTATTCTCTGCAGCTGAAACTGAGACTCTCAGATCACTTCGTGTCTACCAACAAAGCAGCAGCAGCTGAAGATGACCAACTTCCTCATGTGTCACAGGGTGATCAGACGTTGCAACAAAAGACATGCAGGTGGTAGAGAGAAGAGAAAAAGCTTACAGCACCTGGTGTTCCCAAGAGGTCTCCCATCCAAGTACTAACCAGGTACAACCCTGTTTGGCGTCCGAGATCAGACGAGGTCGGGCATGTTCAGGGTGGTGTGGCCGTAAGCAACAATGTCTCTGACAAATGTGCATTATATAGGTACTGGAATCATACGGTTCCTCTATGTAACCAGATAATTGCCGAGAAAAGCTGATAAGTAGTGGGCACATCTTCTTCCCTGACGTGATTATTCTCTCGAGCTGAAACTGAGACTCTCAGATCACTTTGTGTCTGCCAACAAAGCAGCGGCAGCTGAAGATGACCAACTTCCTCATGTGTCACAGGGTGATCAGACGTTGCAACAAAAGACATGCAGGTGGTAGAGAGAAGAGAAAAAGCTTACAGCACCTGGTGTTCCCAAGCTGTCTCCCATCCAAGTACTAACCAGGTACAACCCTGTTTGGCGTCCGAGATCAGACGAGGTCGGGCTTATTCAGGGTGGTGTGGCCGTAAGCAACAATGTCTCTGACAAATGTGCATTATATAGGTACTGGAATCATACGGTTCCTCTATGCAACCAGATAATTGCTGAGAAAGGCTGATGTGTAGCGCGCAAATCATCTTCTCTGATGTGATCATTCTCTGCAACTGAAACTGAGACTCTCAGATCACTTTGTGTCTGCCAACAAAGCAGCAGCAGTAACTGAAGATGACCAACTTCCTCATGTGTCACAGGGTGATCAGACGTTGCAACAAAAGACATGCAGGTGGTAGAGAGAAGAGAAGAAGCTTACAGCACCTTGTATTCCCAAGCGGTCTCCCATCCAAGTACTAACCAGCCCCAACCCTGCTTGGCTTCCGAGATCAGACGAGGTCGGGCATATTCAGGGTGGTGTGGCCGTAAGCGACAATTTCTGTGACAAATGTGCATTATATAGGTAATGGAGTCATACGGTTCCTCTATGTAACCAGATAATTGCCGAGAAAGGCTGATGTGTAGTGGGCACATCTTGTTCCCTGACGTGATAATTCTCTCCAGCTGAAAATGAGACTCTCAGATCACTTTGTGTCTGCCAACAAAGCAGCAGAAGCTGAAGATGACCAACTTCCTCATGTGTCACAGGGTGATCAGACGTTGCAACAAAAGACATGCAGGTGGTAGAGAGAAGAGAAAAAGCTTACAGCACCTGGTATTCCAAAGCAGTCTCCCATCTAAGTACTAACCAGGCCCAACCGTGCTTGGCTTCCGTGATCGGACAAGGTCGGATATGTTGAGGGTGGTGTGGCCGTAAGCAACAAAGTCTGTGACAAATGTGCATTATATTGGTACTGGAATCATACAGTTCCTCTATGTAACCAGATAATTGCCGAGAAAGGCTGATGTGTAGTGGGCATATCTTCTTCCCTGATGTGATTATTCTCTCCAGCTGAAACTGAGACTCTCAGATCACTTCGTGTCTGCCAACAAAGCAGCAGCAGCTGAAGATGACCAACTTCTTCACGTGTCACAGGGTGATCAGACGTTGCAACAAAAGACATGCAGGTGGTAGAGAGAAGAGAAAAAGCTTACAGCACCTGGTATTCCCAAGCTGTCTCCCATCCAAGTACTAAGCAGGCTCAACCCTGCTTGGCTTCCGAGATCAGACAAGGTCGGGCATGTTCAGGGTAGTGTGGCCGTAAGAAACAATGTGTCTGACAAATGTGCATTATATAAGTACAGGAATCATACGGTTCCTCTATGTAACCAGATAATTGCTGAGAAAGGCTGATGTGTAGTGGGCACATCTTCTTCCCTGACGTGATTATTCTCTTCAGCTGAAACTGAGACTCTCAGATCACTTCGTGTCTTCCAACAAAGCAGCAGCAGCTGAAGATGGCCAACTTTCTCATGTGTCACAGGGTGATCAGACGTTGCAACAAAAGACATGCAGGTTGTAGAGAGAAGAGAAAATGCTTACAGCACCTGGTATTCCCAAGCAGTCTCCCATTAAAGTACTAACCAGGCCCAACCCTCCTTGGCTTCCGAGATCAGACGAGGTCGGGCTTATTCAGGGTGGTATGGCCGTAAGGAACAATTTCTGTGACAAATGTGCATTATATAGGTACTGGAATCATACAATTCCTCTATGTAACCAGATAATTGCAGAGAAAGGCTGACTTGTTATGGGCACATCTTCTTCCCTGATGTGATTATTCTCTGCAGCTGAAACTGAGACTCTCAGATCACTTCGTGTCTGCCAACAAAGCAGCAGCAGCTGAAGATGACCAACTTCCTCATGTGTCACAGGGGGATCAGACGTTGCAACAAAAGACATGCAGGTGGTCGAGAGAAGACAAAAAGCTTACAGCTCCTGGTATTCCCAAGCGGTCTCCCATTTAAGTACTAACCAGGCCCAACCCTCCTTGGCTTCCGAGATAAGACGAGGTCGGGCATGTTCAGGGTGGTGTGGCCGTAAGCAACAATGTCTGTGACAAATGTGCATTATATAGGTACTGGAATCATACGGTTCCTCTATGTAACCAGATAATTGCAGAGAAAAGCTGACTTGTAGTGGGCACATCTTCTTCCCTGACGTGATTATTCTCTGCAGCTGAAACTGAGACTCTCAGATCACTTCGTGTCTGCCAACAAAGCAGCAGCAGCTGAAGATGACCAACTTCCTCATGTGTCACAGGGTGATCAGACGTTGCAACAAAAGACATGCAGGTGGTAGAGAGAAGAGAAAAAGCTTAAAGCACCTGGTATTCCCAGGCAGTCTACCTTCCAAGTACTAACCAGGCCCAAACCTGCTTGGCTTCCGAGATCGTGCTTATTCAGGGTGGTGTGGCTGTAAGCAACAATATATGTGACAAATGTGCCTTATATAAGTACTGGAATCATACACTTCCTCTATGTAACCAGATAATTGCCGAGAAAGGCTGACTTGTAGTGGGCACATCTTCTTCCCTGATGTGATTATTCTCTGCAGCTGAAACTGAGACTCTCAGATCACTTTGTGTCTGCCAACAAAGCAGCAGCAGCTGAAGATGACCAACTTCCTCATGTGTCACAGGGTGATCAGACGTTGCAACAAAAGACATGCAGGTGGTAGAGAGAAGAGAAAAAGCTTACAGCACCTGGTATTCCAAAGCAGTCTCCCATGTAAGTACTAACCAGGCCCAACCGTGCTTGGCTTCCGAGATCGGACAAGGTCGGATATGTTGAGGGTGGTGTGGCCGTAAGCAACAAAGTCTGTGACAAATGTGCATTATATTGGTACTGGAATCATACAGTTCCTCTATGTAACCAGATAATTGCCGAGAAAGGCTGATGTGTAGTGGGCATATCTTCTTCCCTGATGTGATTATTCTCTCCAGCTGAAACTGAGACTCTCAGATCACTTTGTGTCTGCCAACAAAGCAGCAGCAGCTGAAGATGACCAACTTCCTCATGTGTCACAGGGTGATCAGACGTTGCAACAAAAGACATGCAGGTGGTAGAGAGAAGAGAAAAAGCTTACAGCACCTGGTATTCCCAAGCAGTCTCCCATTAAAGTACTAACCAGGCCCAACCCTCCTTGGCTACCGAGATCAGACGAGGTCGGGCATGTTCAGGGTGGTGTGGCCGTAAGCAACAATGTCTGTGACAAATGTGCATTATATAGGTACTGGATACATACGGTTCCTCTATGTAACCAGATAATTGCCGAGAAAGGCTGACTTGTAGTGGGCAAATCTTCTTCCCTCATGTGATTATTCTCTGCAGCTGAAACTGAGACTCTCAGATCACTTCGTGTCTACCAACAAAGCAGCAGCAGCTGAAGATGACCAACTTCCTCATGTGTCACAGGGTGATCAGACGTTGCAACAAAAGACATGCAGGTGGTAGAGAGAAGAGAAAAAGCTTACAGCACCTGGTGTTCCCAAGAGGTCTCCCATCCAAGTACTAACCAGGTACAACCCTGTTTGGCGTCCGAGATCAGACGAGGTCGGGCATGTTCAGGGTGGTGTGGCCGTAAGCAACAATGTCTCTGACAAATGTGCATTATATAGGTACTGGAATCATACGGTTCCTCTATGTAACCAGATAATTGCCGAGAAAAGCTGATAAGTAGTGGGCACATCTTCTTCCCTGACGTGATTATTCTCTCGAGCTGAAACTGAGACTCTCAGATCACTTTGTGTCTGCCAACAAAGCAGCAGCAGCTGAAGATGACCAACTTCCTCATGTGTCACAGGGTGATCAGACGTTGCAACAAAAGACATGCAGGTGGTAGAGAGAAGAGAAAAAACTTACAGCACCTGGTGTTCCCAAGCTGTCTCCCATCCAAGTACTAACCAGGTACAACCCTGTTTGGCGTCCGAGATCAGACGAGGTCGGGCTTATTCAGGGTGGTGTGGCCGTAAGCAACAATGTCTCTGACAAATGTGCATTATATAGGTACTGGAATCATACGGTTCCTCTATGCAACCAGATAATTGCTGAGAAAGGCTGATGTGTAGCGCGCAAATCATCTTCTCTGATGTGATCATTCTCTGCAACTGAAACTGAGACTCTCAGATCACTTTGTGTCTGCCAACAAAGCAGCAGCAGTAACTGAAGATGACCAACTTCCTCATGTGTCACAGGGTGATCAGACGTTGCAACAAAAGACATGCAGGTGGTAGAGAGAAGAGAAGAAGCTTACAGCACCTTGTATTCCCAAGCGGTCTCCCATCCAAGTACTAACCAGCCCCAACCCTGCTTGGCTTCCGAGATCAGACGAGGTCGGGCATATTCAGGGTGGTGTGGCCGTAAGCGACAATTTCTGTGACAAATGTGCATTATATAGGTAATGGAGTCATACGGTTCCTCTATGTAACCAGATAATTGCCGAGAAAGGCTGATGTGTAGTGGGCACATCTTGTTCCCTGACGTGATAATTCTCTCCAGCTGAAAATGAGACTCTCAGATCACTTTGTGTCTGCCAACAAAGCAGCAGAAGCTGAAGATGACCAACTTCCTCATGTGTCACAGGGTGATCAGACGTTGCAACAAAAGACATGCAGGTGGTAGAGAGAAGAGAAAAAGCTTACAGCACCTGGTATTCCAAAGCAGTCTCCCATCTAAGTACTAACCAGGCCCAACCGTGCTTGGCTTCCGTGATCGGACAAGGTCGGATATGTTGAGGGTGGTGTGGCCGTAAGCAACAAAGTCTGTGACAAATGTGCATTATATTGGTACTGGAATCATACAGTTCCTCTATGTAACCAGATAATTGCCGAGAAAGGCTGATGTGTAGTGGGCATATCTTCTTCCCTGATGTGATTATTCTCTCCAGCTGAAACTGAGACTCTCAGATCACTTCGTGTCTGCCAACAAAGCAGCAGCAGCTGAAGATGACCAACTTCTTCACGTGTCACAGGGTGATCAGACGTTGCAACAAAAGACATGCAGGTGGTAGAGAGAAGAGAAAAAGCTTACAGCACCTGGTATTCCCAAGCTGTCTCCCATCCAAGTACTAAGCAGGCTCAACCCTGCTTGGCTTCCGAGATCAGACAAGGTCGGGCATGTTCAGGGTAGTGTGGCCGTAAGAAACAATGTGTCTGACAAATGTGCATTATATAAGTACAGGAATCATACGGTTCCTCTATGTAACCAGATAATTGCTGAGAAAGGCTGATGTGTAGTGGGCACATCTTCTTCCCTGACGTGATTATTCTCTTCAGCTGAAACTGAGACTCTCAGATCACTTCGTGTCTTCCAACAAAGCAGCAGCAGCTGAAGATGGCCAACTTTCTCATGTGTCACAGGGTGATCAGACGTTGCAACAAAAGACATGCAGGTTGTAGAGAGAAGAGAAAATGCTTACAGCACCTGGTATTCCCAAGCAGTCTCCCATTAAAGTACTAACCAGGCCCAACCCTCCTTGGCTTCCGAGATCAGACGAGGTCGGGCTTATTCAGGGTGGTATGGCCGTAAGGAACAATTTCTGTGACAAATGTGCATTATATAGGTACTGGAATCATACAATTCCTCTATGTAACCAGATAATTGCAGAGAAAGGCTGACTTGTTATGGGCACATCTTCTTCCCTGATGTGATTATTCTCTGCAGCTGAAACTGAGACTCTCAGATCACTTCGTGTCTGCCAACAAAGCAGCAGCAGCTGAAGATGACCAACTTCCTCATGTGTCACAGGGGGATCAGACGTTGCAACAAAAGACATGCAGGTGGTCGAGAGAAGACAAAAAGCTTACAGCTCCTGGTATTCCCAAGCGGTCTCCCATTTAAGTACTAACCAGGCCCAACCCTCCTTGGCTTCCGAGATAAGACGAGGTCGGGCATGTTCAGGGTGGTGTGGCCGTAAGCAACAATGTCTGTGACAAATGTGCATTATATAGGTACTGGAATCATACGGTTCCTCTATGTAACCAGATAATTGCAGAGAAAAGCTGACTTGTAGTGGGCACATCTTCTTCCCTGACGTGATTATTCTCTGCAGCTGAAACTGAGACTCTCAGATCACTTCGTGTCTGCCAACAAAGCAGCAGCAGCTGAAGATGACCAACTTCCTCATGTGTCACAGGGTGATCAGACGTTGCAACAAAAGACATGCAGGTGGTAGAGAGAAGAGAAAAAGCTTAAAGCACCTGGTATTCCCAGGCAGTCTACCTTCCAAGTACTAACCAGGCCCAAACCTGCTTGGCTTCCGAGATCGTGCTTATTCAGGGTGGTGTGGCTGTAAGCAACAATATATGTGACAAATGTGCCTTATATAAGTACTGGAATCATACACTTCCTCTATGTAACCAGATAATTGCCGAGAAAGGCTGACTTGTAGTGGGCACATCTTCTTCCCTGATGTGATTATTCTCTGCAGCTGAAACTGAGACTCTCAGATCACTTTGTGTCTGCCAACAAAGCAGCAGCAGCTGAAGATGACCAACTTCCTCATGTGTCACAGGGTGATCAGACGTTGCAACAAAAGACATGCAGGTGGTAGAGAGAAGAGAAAAAGCTTACAGCACCTGGTATTCCAAAGCAGTCTCCCATGTAAGTACTAACCAGGCCCAACCGTGCTTGGCTTCCGAGATCGGACAAGGTCGGATATGTTGAGGGTGGTGTGGCCGTAAGCAACAAAGTCTGTGACAAATGTGCATTATATTGGTACTGGAATCATACAGTTCCTCTATGTAACCAGATAATTGCCGAGAAAGGCTGATGTGTAGTGGGCATATCTTCTTCCCTGATGTGATTATTCTCTCCAGCTGAAACTGAGACTCTCAGATCACTTTGTGTCTGCCAACAAAGCAGCAGCAGCTGAAGATGACCAACTTCCTCATGTGTCACAGGGTGATCAGACGTTGCAACAAAAGACATGCAGGTGGTAGAGAGAAGAGAAAAAGCTTACAGCACCTGGTATTCCCAAGCAGTCTCCCATTAAAGTACTAACCAGGCCCAACCCTCCTTGGCTACCGAGATCAGACGAGGTCGGGCATGTTCAGGGTGGTGTGGCCGTAAGCAACAATGTCTGTGACAAATGTGCATTATATAGGTACTGGAATCATACGGTTCCTCTATGTAACCAGATAATTGCCGAGAAAGGCTGACTTGTAGTGGGCAAATCTTCTTCCCTCATGTGATTATTCTCTGCAGCTGAAACTGAGACTCTCAGATCACTTCGTGTCTACCAACAAAGCAGCAGCAGCTGAAGATGACCAACTTCCTCATGTGTCACAGGGTGATCAGACGTTGCAACAAAAGACATGCAGGTGGTAGAGAGAAGAGAAAAAGCTTACAGCACCTGGTGTTCCCAAGAGGTCTCCCATCCAAGTACTAACCAGGTACAACCCTGTTTGGCGTCCGAGATCAGACGAGGTCGGGCATGTTCAGGGTGGTGTGGCCGTAAGCAACAATGTCTCTGACAAATGTGCATTATATAGGTACTGGAATCATACGGTTCCTCTATGTAACCAGATAATTGCCGAGAAAAGCTGATAAGTAGTGGGCACATCTTCTTCCCTGACGTGATTATTCTCTCGAGCTGAAACTGAGACTCTCAGATCACTTTGTGTCTGCCAACAAAGCAGCGGCAGCTGAAGATGACCAACTTCCTCATGTGTCACAGGGTGATCAGACGTTGCAACAAAAGACATGCAGGTGGTAGAGAGAAGAGAAAAAGCTTACAGCACCTGGTGTTCCCAAGCTGTCTCCCATCCAAGTACTAACCAGGTACAACCCTGTTTGGCGTCCGAGATCAGACGAGGTCGGGCTTATTCAGGGTGGTGTGGCCGTAAGCAACAATGTCTCTGACAAATGTGCATTATATAGGTACTGGAATCATACGGTTCCTCTATGCAACCAGATAATTGCTGAGAAAGGCTGATGTGTAGCGCGCAAATCATCTTCTCTGATGTGATCATTCTCTGCAACTGAAACTGAGACTCTCAGATCACTTTGTGTCTGCCAACAAAGCAGCAGCAGTAACTGAAGATGACCAACTTCCTCATGTGTCACAGGGTGATCAGACGTTGCAACAAAAGACATGCAGGTGGTAGAGAGAAGAGAAGAAGCTTACAGCACCTTGTATTCCCAAGCGGTCTCCCATCCAAGTACTAACCAGCCCCAACCCTGCTTGGCTTCCGAGATCAGACGAGGTCGGGCATATTCAGGGTGGTGTGGCCGTAAGCGACAATTTCTGTGACAAATGTGCATTATATAGGTAATGGAGTCATACGGTTCCTCTATGTAACCAGATAATTGCCGAGAAAGGCTGATGTGTAGTGGGCACATCTTGTTCCCTGACGTGATAATTCTCTCCAGCTGAAAATGAGACTCTCAGATCACTTTGTGTCTGCCAACAAAGCAGCAGAAGCTGAAGATGACCAACTTCCTCATGTGTCACAGGGTGATCAGACGTTGCAACAAAAGACATGCAGGTGGTAGAGAGAAGAGAAAAAGCTTACAGCACCTGGTATTCCAAAGCAGTCTCCCATCTAAGTACTAACCAGGCCCAACCGTGCTTGGCTTCCGTGATCGGACAAGGTCGGATATGTTGAGGGTGGTGTGGCCGTAAGCAACAAAGTCTGTGACAAATGTGCATTATATTGGTACTGGAATCATACAGTTCCTCTATGTAACCAGATAATTGCCGAGAAAGGCTGATGTGTAGTGGGCATATCTTCTTCCCTGATGTGATTATTCTCTCCAGCTGAAACTGAGACTCTCAGATCACTTCGTGTCTGCCAACAAAGCAGCAGCAGCTGAAGATGACCAACTTCTTCACGTGTCACAGGGTGATCAGACGTTGCAACAAAAGACATGCAGGTGGTAGAGAGAAGAGAAAAAGCTTACAGCACCTGGTATTCCCAAGCTGTCTCCCATCCAAGTACTAAGCAGGCTCAACCCTGCTTGGCTTCCGAGATCAGACAAGGTCGGGCATGTTCAGGGTAGTGTGGCCGTAAGAAACAATGTGTCTGACAAATGTGCATTATATAAGTACAGGAATCATACGGTTCCTCTATGTAACCAGATAATTGCTGAGAAAGGCTGATGTGTAGTGGGCACATCTTCTTCCCTGACGTGATTATTCTCTTCAGCTGAAACTGAGACTCTCAGATCACTTCGTGTCTTCCAACAAAGCAGCAGCAGCTGAAGATGGCCAACTTTCTCATGTGTCACAGGGTGATCAGACGTTGCAACAAAAGACATGCAGGTTGTAGAGAGAAGAGAAAATGCTTACAGCACCTGGTATTCCCAAGCAGTCTCCCATTAAAGTACTAACCAGGCCCAACCCTCCTTGGCTTCCGAGATCAGACGAGGTCGGGCTTATTCAGGGTGGTATGGCCGTAAGGAACAATTTCTGTGACAAATGTGCATTATATAGGTACTGGAATCATACAATTCCTCTATGTAACCAGATAATTGCAGAGAAAGGCTGACTTGTTATGGGCACATCTTCTTCCCTGATGTGATTATTCTCTGCAGCTGAAACTGAGACTCTCAGATCACTTCGTGTCTGCCAACAAAGCAGCAGCAGCTGAAGATGACCAACTTCCTCATGTGTCACAGGGGGATCAGACGTTGCAACAAAAGACATGCAGGTGGTCGAGAGAAGACAAAAAGCTTACAGCTCCTGGTATTCCCAAGCGGTCTCCCATTTAAGTACTAACCAGGCCCAACCCTCCTTGGCTTCCGAGATAAGACGAGGTCGGGCTTGTTCAGGGTGGTGTGGCCGTAAGCAACAATGTCTGTGACAAATGTGCATTATATAGGTACTGGAATCATACGGTTCCTCTATGTAACCAGATAATTGCAGAGAAAAGCTGACTTGTAGTGGGCACATCTTCTTCCCTGACGTGATTATTCTCTGCAGCTGAAACTGAGACTCTCAGATCACTTCGTGTCTGCCAACAAAGCAGCAGCAGCTGAAGATGACCAACTTCCTCATGTGTCACAGGGTGATCAGACGTTGCAACAAAAGACATGCAGGTGGTAGAGAGAAGAGAAAAAGCTTAAAGCACCTGGTATTCCCAGGCAGTCTACCTTCCAAGTACTAACCAGGCCCAAACCTGCTTGGCTTCCGAGATCGTGCTTATTCAGGGTGGTGTGGCTGTAAGCAACAATATATGTGACAAATGTGCCTTATATAAGTACTGGAATCATACACTTCCTCTATGTAACCAGATAATTGCCGAGAAAGGCTGACTTGTAGTGGGCACATCTTCTTCCCTGATGTGATTATTCTCTGCAGCTGAAACTGAGACTCTCAGATCACTTTGTGTCTGCCAACAAAGCAGCAGCAGCTGAAGATGACCAACTTCCTCATGTGTCACAGGGTGATCAGACGTTGCAACAAAAGACATGCAGGTGGTAGAGAGAAGAGAAAAAGCTTACAGCACCTGGTATTCCAAAGCAGTCTCCCATGTAAGTACTAACCAGGCCCAACCGTGCTTGGCTTCCGAGATCGGACAAGGTCGGATATGTTGAGGGTGGTGTGGCCGTAAGCAACAAAGTCTGTGACAAATGTGCATTATATTGGTACTGGAATCATACAGTTCCTCTATGTAACCAGATAATTGCCGAGAAAGGCTGATGTGTAGTGGGCATATCTTCTTCCCTGATGTGATTATTCTCTCCAGCTGAAACTGAGACTCTCAGATCACTTTGTGTCTGCCAACAAAGCAGCAGCAGCTGAAGATGACCAACTTCCTCATGTGTCACAGGGTGATCAGACGTTGCAACAAAAGACATGCAGGTGGTAGAGAGAAGAGAAAAAGCTTACAGCACCTGGTATTCCCAAGCAGTCTCCCATTAAAGTACTAACCAGGCCCAACCCTCCTTGGCTACCGAGATCAGACGAGGTCGGGCATGTTCAGGGTGGTGTGGCCGTAAGCAACAATGTCTGTGACAAATGTGCATTATATAGGTACTGGAATCATACGGTTCCTCTATGTAACCAGATAATTGCCGAGAAAGGCTGACTTGTAGTGGGCAAATCTTCTTCCCTCATGTGATTATTCTCTGCAGCTGAAACTGAGACTCTCAGATCACTTCGTGTCTACCAACAAAGCAGCAGCAGCTGAAGATGACCAACTTCCTCATGTGTCACAGGGTGATCAGACGTTGCAACAAAAGACATGCAGGTGGTAGAGAGAAGAGAAAAAGCTTACAGCACCTGGTGTTCCCAAGAGGTCTCCCATCCAAGTACTAACCAGGTACAACCCTGTTTGGCGTCCGAGATCAGACGAGGTCGGGCATGTTCAGGGTGGTGTGGCCGTAAGCAACAATGTCTCTGACAAATGTGCATTATATAGGTACTGGAATCATACGGTTCCTCTATGTAACCAGATAATTGCCGAGAAAAGCTGATAAGTAGTGGGCACATCTTCTTCCCTGACGTGATTATTCTCTCGAGCTGAAACTGAGACTCTCAGATCACTTTGTGTCTGCCAACAAAGCAGCAGCAGCTGAAGATGACCAACTTCCTCATGTGTCACAGGGTGATCAGACGTTGCAACAAAAGACATGCAGGTGGTAGAGAGAAGAGAAAAAACTTACAGCACCTGGTGTTCCCAAGCGGTCTCCCATCCAAGTACTAACCAGCCCCAACCCTGCTTGGCTTCCGAGATCAGACGAGGTCGGGCATATTCAGGGTGGTGTGGCCGTAAGCGACAATTTCTGTGACAAATGTGCATTATATAGGTAATGGAGTCATACGGTTCCTCTATGTAACCAGATAATTGCCGAGAAAGGCTGATGTGTAGTGGGCACATCTTGTTCCCTGACGTGATAATTCTCTCCAGCTGAAAATGAGACTCTCAGATCACTTTGTGTCTGCCAACAAAGCAGCAGAAGCTGAAGATGACCAACTTCCTCATGTGTCACAGGGTGATCAGACGTTGCAACAAAAGACATGCAGGTGGTAGAGAGAAGAGAAAAAGCTTACAGCACCTGGTATTCCAAAGCAGTCTCCCATCTAAGTACTAACCAGGCCCAACCGTGCTTGGCTTCCGTGATCGGACAAGGTCGGATATGTTGAGGGTGGTGTGGCCGTAAGCAACAAAGTCTGTGACAAATGTGCATTATATTGGTACTGGAATCATACAGTTCCTCTATGTAACCAGATAATTGCCGAGAAAGGCTGATGTGTAGTGGGCATATCTTCTTCCCTGATGTGATTATTCTCTCCAGCTGAAACTGAGACTCTCAGATCACTTCGTGTCTGCCAACAAAGCAGCAGCAGCTGAAGATGACCAACTTCTTCACGTGTCACAGGGTGATCAGACGTTGCAACAAAAGACATGCAGGTGGTAGAGAGAAGAGAAAAAGCTTACAGCACCTGGTATTCCCAAGCTGTCTCCCATCCAAGTACTAAGCAGGCTCAACCCTGCTTGGCTTCCGAGATCAGACAAGGTCGGGCATGTTCAGGGTAGTGTGGCCGTAAGAAACAATGTGTCTGACAAATGTGCATTATATAAGTACAGGAATCATACGGTTCCTCTATGTAACCAGATAATTGCTGAGAAAGGCTGATGTGTAGTGGGCACATCTTCTTCCCTGACGTGATTATTCTCTTCAGCTGAAACTGAGACTCTCAGATCACTTCGTGTCTTCCAACAAAGCAGCAGCAGCTGAAGATGGCCAACTTTCTCATGTGTCACAGGGTGATCAGACGTTGCAACAAAAGACATGCAGGTTGTAGAGAGAAGAGAAAATGCTTACAGCACCTGGTATTCCCAAGCAGTCTCCCATTAAAGTACTAACCAGGCCCAACCCTCCTTGGCTTCCGAGATCAGACGAGGTCGGGCTTATTCAGGGTGGTATGGCCGTAAGGAACAATTTCTGTGACAAATGTGCATTATATAGGTACTGGAATCATACAATTCCTCTATGTAACCAGATAATTGCAGAGAAAGGCTGACTTGTTATGGGCACATCTTCTTCCCTGATGTGATTATTCTCTGCAGCTGAAACTGAGACTCTCAGATCACTTCGTGTCTGCCAACAAAGCAGCAGCAGCTGAAGATGACCAACTTCCTCATGTGTCACAGGGGGATCAGACGTTGCAACAAAAGACATGCAGGTGGTCGAGAGAAGACAAAAAGCTTACAGCTCCTGGTATTCCCAAGCGGTCTCCCATTTAAGTACTAACCAGGCCCAACCCTCCTTGGCTTCCGAGATAAGACGAGGTCGGGCATGTTCAGGGTGGTGTGGCCGTAAGCAACAATGTCTGTGACAAATGTGCATTATATAGGTACTGGAATCATACGGTTCCTCTATGTAACCAGATAATTGCAGAGAAAAGCTGACTTGTAGTGGGCACATCTTCTTCCCTGACGTGATTATTCTCTGCAGCTGAAACTGAGACTCTCAGATCACTTTGTGTCTGCCAACAAAGCAGCAGCAGCTGAAGATGACCAACTTCCTCATGTGTCACAGGGTGATCAGACGTTGCAACAAAAGACATGCAGGTGGTAGAGAGAAGAGAAAAAGCTTAAAGCACCTGGTATTCCCAGGCAGTCTCCCACCCAAGTACTAACCAGGCACAACCCCGCTTGGCTTCCGAGATCGGACGAGGTCGGGCATATTATATTCAGGGTGGTGTGGCCGTAAGCGACAATCTCTGTGACAAATGTGCATTATATAGGTACTGGAATCATACGGTTCCTCTATGTAACCAGATAATTGCAGAGAAAGGCTTATGTGTAGTGGGCACATCTTCTTCCCTGACGTGATTATTCTCTGCAGCTGAAACTGAGACTCTCAGATCACTTCGTGTCTGCCAACAAAGCAGCAGAAGCTGAAGATGACCAACTTCCTCATGTGTCACAGGGTGATCAGACGTTGCAACAAAAGACATTCAGGTGGTCCAGAGAAGAGATAAAGCTTACAGCACCTGGTATTCCCAAGTGGTCTCCCACCCAAGTACTAACCAGGCCAACCGTGCTTGGCTTCCGAGATCAGACGAGGTCAGGCATGTTCAGGGTGGTGTTGCCGTAAGCGACAATGTCTGTGACAAATGTGCATTATATAGGTACTGGAATCATACGGTTCCTCTATGTAACCAGATAATTGCCGAGAAAGGCTTATGTGTAGTGGGCACATCTTCTTCCCTGACGTGATTATTCTCTGCAGCTGAAACTGAGACTCTCAGATCACTTCGTGTCTGCAAACAAAGCAGCAGAAGCTGAAGATGACCAACTTCCTCATGTGTCACAGGGTGATCAGACGTTGCAACAAAAGACATTCAGGTGGTCCAGAGAAGAGATAAAGCTTACAGCACCTGGTATTCCCAAGCAGTCTCCCACCCAAGTACTAACCAGGCCAACCGTGCTTGGCTTCCGAGATCAGACGAGGTCAGGCATATTGAGGGTGGTGTGGCCGTAAGCAACAATGTCTGTGACAAATGTGCATTATATAGGTACTGGAATCATACAGTTCCTCTATGTAACCAGATAATTGCCGAGAAAGGCTGATGTGTAGGGGGCACATCTTCTTCCCTGACGTTATTATTCTCTTCAGTTGAAAATGAGACTCTCAGATCACTTCGTGTCTGCCAACAAAGCAGCAGAAGCTGAAGATGACAAACTTCCTCATGTGTCACAGGGTGATCAGATGTTGCAACAAAAGACATGCAGGTGGTAGAGAGAAGAGAAAAAGCTTACAGCACCTGGTATTCCCAAGCAGTCTCCCATTGAAGTACGAACCAGGCCCAACCCTGCTTGGCTTCCAGGATAAGACAAGGTGGGGCTTATTCAGGGTGGTGTGGCCATAAGCAACAATGTTTGTTACAAATGTGAATTATATAGGTACTGGAATCATACACTTCCTCTATGAAACCAGATAATTGCCGAGAAAGGCTGATGTGTAGTGGGCATATCATCTTCTCTGATGTGATCATTCTCTTCAGCTGAAACTGAGACTCTCAGATCACTTCGTGTCTGCCAACAAAGCAGCAGCAGCTGAAGATGACCAACTTCCTCATGTGTCACAGGGTGATCAGACGTTGCAACAAAACACATGCAGGTGGTAGAGAGAAGAGAAAACGCTTACAGCACCTGGTATTCCCAAGCGGTCTCCCACCCAAGTACTAACCAGGCCCAACAATGCTTGGCTTCCGAGATCAGACGAGGTCAGGCAAATTCAGGGTGGTGTGGCCGTAAGTAACAATGTCTGTGACAAATGTGCATTATATAAGTACAGGAATCATACGGTTCCTCTATGTAACCAGATAATTGATGAGAAAGGCTGATGTGTAGTGGGCACATCTTCTTCCCTGACGAGATTATTCTCTTCAGCTGAAACTGAGATTCTCAGTTCACTTCGTGTCTTCCAACAAAGCAGCAGCAGCTGAAGATGACCAACTTCTTCACGTGTCACAGGGTGATCAGACGTTGCAACAAAAGACATGCAGGTGGTAGAGAGAAGAGAAAAAGCTTACAGCACCTGGTATTCCCAAGCTGTCTCCCATCCAAGTACTAACCAGGTACAACCCTGCTTGGCGTCCGAGATCAGACGAGGTCGGGCTTATTCAGGGTGGTGTGGCCGTAAGCAACAATATCTCTGACAAATGTGCATTATATAGGTACTTGATCATACGGTTCCTCTATGCAACCAGATAATTGCCGAGAAAGGCTGATGTGTAGCGGGCAAATCATCTTCTCTGATGTGATCATTCTCTGCAACTGAAACTGAGACTCTCAGATCACTTCGTGTCTGCCAACAAAGCAGCAGAAGCTGAAGATGACCACCTTCCTCATGTGTCACAGGGTGATCAGACGTTGCAACAAAAGTTATGCAGGTGGTAGAGAGAAGAGAAAAAGCCTACAGCACCTGGTATTCCCAAGCGGTCTCCCATTCAAGTACTAACCAGGCCAAACCCTGCTTGGCTTCCGAGATCAGATGAGGTCGGGCTTATTCAGGGTGGTATGGCCGTAAGTAACAATCTCTCTGAAAAATGTTTATAATATAGGTACTGGAATCATACGGTTCCTCTATATAACCAGATAATTGCAGAGAAAGGCTGATGTGTAGCGGGCATATCATCTTCTCTGATGTGATCATTCTCTTCAGCTGAAACTGAGACTCTCAGATCACTTCGTGTCTGCCAACAAAGCAGCAGCAGCTGAAGATGACCAACTTCCTCATGTGTCACAGGGTGGTCAGACGTTGCAACAAAAGACATGCAGGTGGTAGAGAGAAGAGAAAAAGCTTACAGCACCTGGTATTCCCAAGCAGTCTCCCATTCAAGTACTAACAAGGCCCAACCCTGCTTGGCTTCCAAGATGAGACGAGGTCGGGCATGTTCAGGGTGGTGTGGCCGTAAGCAACAATGTCTGTGACAAATGTGCATTATATAGGTACTGGAATAATACAGTTCCTCTATGTAACCAGATAATTGTCGAGAAAGGCTAACTTGTAGTGGGCACATCTTCTTCCCTGATGTGATTATTCTCTCCAGCTGAAACTGAGACTCTCAGATCACTTCGTGTCTGCCAACAAAGCAGCAGCAGCTGAAGATGACCAACTTCCTCATGTGTCACAGGGTGGTCAGACGTTGCAACAAAAGACATGCAGGTGGTTGAGAGAAGAGAAAAAGCTTACAGCACCTGGTGTTCCCAAGCTGTCTCCCATCCAAGTACTAACCAGGTACAACCCTGTTTGGCGTCCGAGATCAGACGAGGTCGGGCTTATTCAGGGTGGTGTGGCCGTAAGCAACAATGTCTCTGACAAATGTGCATTATATAGGTACTGGAATCATACGGTTCCTCTATGCAACCAGATAATTGCCGAGAAAGGCTGATGTGTAGCGGGCAAATCATCTTCTCTGATGTGATCATTCTCTGCAAATGAAACTGAGACTCTCAGATCACTTTGTGTCAGCCAACAAAGCAGCAGCAGCTGAAGATGACCAACTTCCTCATGTGTCACAGGGTGATCAGACGTTGCAACAAAAGACATGCAGGTGGTAGAGAGAAGAGAAAAAGCTTACAGCACCTGGTATTCCCAGAATGTCTACCATCCAAGTACTAACCAGGCCCAAACCTCCTTGGCTTCTGAGATCAGATGAGGTTGGGCATATTCAGGGTGGTGTGGCCGTAAGCAACCATAACTGTGACAAATGTGCATTATATAGGTACTGGAATCATACGGTTCCTCTATGCAACCAGATAATTGCCGAGAAAGGCTGATGTGTAGCGGGCAAATCATCTTCTCTGATGTGATCATTCTCTGCAACTGAAACTGAGACTCTCAGATCACTTTGTGTCAGCCAACAAAGCAGCAGCAGCTGAAGATGACCAACTTCCTCATGTGTCACAGGGTGATCAGACGTTGCAACAAAAGACATGCAGGTGGTCGAGAGAAGAGAAAAAGCTTACAGCACCTGGTATTCCCAAGAGGTCTTCCATCCAAGTACTAAGGAGGCTCAACCCTGCTTGGCTTCCGAGATCAGACGAGGTCGGGCATGTTCAGGGTGGTGTGGCCGTAAGCAACAATGTGTCTGACAAATGTGCATTATATAACTACAGGAATCATACGGTTCCTCTATGTAACCAGATAATTGCTGAGAAAGGCTGATGTGTAGTCGGCACATCTTCTTCCCTGACGTCATTATTCTCTTCAGTTGAAACTGAGACTCTCAGATCACTTCGTGTCTTCCAACAAAGCAGCAGCAGCTGAAGATGGCCAACTTCCTCGTGTGTCACAGGGTGATCAGACGTTGCAACAAAAGACATGCAGGTTGTAGAGAGAAGAGAAAACGCTTACAGCACCTGGTATTCCCAAGCAGTCTCCCATTAAAGTACTAACCAGGCCCAACCCTCCTTGGCTACCGAGATCAGACGAGGTCGGGCATGTTCAGGGTGGTGTGGCCGTAAGCAACAATGTCTGTGACAAATGTGCATTATATAGGTACTGGAATCATACGGTTCCTCTATGTAACCAGATAATTGCCGAGAAAGGCTGACTTGTAGTGGGCAAATCTTCTTCCCTCATGTGATTATTCTCTGCAGCTGAAACTGAGACTCTCAGATCACTTCGTGTCTACCAACAAAGCAGCAGCAGCTGAAGATGACCAACTTCCTCATGTGTCACAGGGTGATCAGACGTTGCAACAAAAGACATGCAGGTGGTAGAGAGAAGAGAAAAAGCTTACAGCACCTGGTGTTCCCAAGCTGTCTCCCATCCAAGTACTAACCAGGTACAACCCTGTTTGGCGTCCGAGATCAGACGAGGTCGGGCTTATTCAGGGTGGTGTGGCCGTAAGCAACAATGTCTCTGACAAATGTGCATTATATAGGTACTGGAATCATACGGTTCCTCTATGCAACCAGATAATTGCTGAGAAAGGCTGATGTGTAGCGCGCAAATCATCTTCTCTGATGTGATCATTCTCTGCAACTGAAACTGAGACTCTCAGATCACTTTGTGTCTGCCAACAAAGCAGCAGCAGTAACTGAAGATGACCAACTTCCTCATGTGTCACAGGGTGATCAGACGTTGCAACAAAAGACATGCAGGTGGTAGAGAGAAGAGAAGAAGCTTACAGCACCTTGTATTCCCAAGCGGTCTCCCATCCAAGTACTAACCAGCCCCAACCCTGCTTGGCTTCCGAGATCAGACGAGGTCGGGCATATTCAGGGTGGTGTGGCCGTAAGCGACAATTTCTGTGACAAATGTGCATTATATAGGTAATGGAGTCATACGGTTCCTCTATGTAACCAGATAATTGCCGAGAAAGGCTGATGTGTAGTGGGCACATCTTGTTCCCTGACGTGATAATTCTCTCCAGCTGAAAATGAGACTCTCAGATCACTTTGTGTCTGCCAACAAAGCAGCAGAAGCTGAAGATGACCAACTTCCTCATGTGTCACAGGGTGATCAGACGTTGCAACAAAAGACATGCAGGTGGTAGAGAGAAGAGAAAAAGCTTACAGCACCTGGTATTCCAAAGCAGTCTCCCATCTAAGTACTAACCAGGCCCAACCGTGCTTGGCTTCCGTGATCGGACAAGGTCGGATATGTTGAGGGTGGTGTGGCCGTAAGCAACAAAGTCTGTGACAAATGTGCATTATATTGGTACTGGAATCATACAGTTCCTCTATGTAACCAGATAATTGCCGAGAAAGGCTGATGTGTAGTGGGCATATCTTCTTCCCTGATGTGATTATTCTCTCCAGCTGAAACTGAGACTCTCAGATCACTTCGTGTCTGCCAACAAAGCAGCAGCAGCTGAAGATGACCAACTTCTTCACGTGTCACAGGGTGATCAGACGTTGCAACAAAAGACATGCAGGTGGTAGAGAGAAGAGAAAAAGCTTACAGCACCTGGTATTCCCAAGCTGTCTCCCATCCAAGTACTAAGCAGGCTCAACCCTGCTTGGCTTCCGAGATCAGACAAGGTCGGGCATGTTCAGGGTAGTGTGGCCGTAAGAAACAATGTGTCTGACAAATGTGCATTATATAAGTACAGGAATCATACGGTTCCTCTATGTAACCAGATAATTGCTGAGAAAGGCTGATGTGTAGTGGGCACATCTTCTTCCCTGACGTGATTATTCTCTTCAGCTGAAACTGAGACTCTCAGATCACTTCGTGTCTTCCAACAAAGCAGCAGCAGCTGAAGATGGCCAACTTTCTCATGTGTCACAGGGTGATCAGACGTTGCAACAAAAGACATGCAGGTTGTAGAGAGAAGAGAAAATGCTTACAGCACCTGGTATTCCCAAGCAGTCTCCCATTAAAGTACTAACCAGGCCCAACCCTCCTTGGCTTCCGAGATCAGACGAGGTCGGGCTTATTCAGGGTGGTATGGCCGTAAGGAACAATTTCTGTGACAAATGTGCATTATATAGGTACTGGAATCATACAATTCCTCTATGTAACCAGATAATTGCAGAGAAAGGCTGACTTGTTATGGGCACATCTTCTTCCCTGATGTGATTATTCTCTGCAGCTGAAACTGAGACTCTCAGATCACTTCGTGTCTGCCAACAAAGCAGCAGCAGCTGAAGATGACCAACTTCCTCATGTGTCACAGGGGGATCAGACGTTGCAACAAAAGACATGCAGGTGGTCGAGAGAAGACAAAAAGCTTACAGCTCCTGGTATTCCCAAGCGGTCTCCCATTTAAGTACTAACCAGGCCCAACCCTCCTTGGCTTCCGAGATAAGACGAGGTCGGGCATGTTCAGGGTGGTGTGGCCGTAAGCAACAATGTCTGTGACAAATGTGCATTATATAGGTACTGGAATCATACGGTTCCTCTATGTAACCAGATAATTGCAGAGAAAAGCTGACTTGTAGTGGGCACATCTTCTTCCCTGACGTGATTATTCTCTGCAGCTGAAACTGAGACTCTCAGATCACTTCGTGTCTGCCAACAAAGCAGCAGCAGCTGAAGATGACCAACTTCCTCATGTGTCACAGGGTGATCAGACGTTGCAACAAAAGACATGCAGGTGGTAGAGAGAAGAGAAAAAGCTTAAAGCACCTGGTATTCCCAGGCAGTCTACCTTCCAAGTACTAACCAGGCCCAAACCTGCTTGGCTTCCGAGATCGTGCTTATTCAGGGTGGTGTGGCTGTAAGCAACAATATATGTGACAAATGTGCCTTATATAAGTACTGGAATCATACACTTCCTCTATGTAACCAGATAATTGCCGAGAAAGGCTGACTTGTAGTGGGCACATCTTCTTCCCTGATGTGATTATTCTCTGCAGCTGAAACTGAGACTCTCAGATCACTTTGTGTCTGCCAACAAAGCAGCAGCAGCTGAAGATGACCAACTTCCTCATGTGTCACAGGGTGATCAGACGTTGCAACAAAAGACATGCAGGTGGTAGAGAGAAGAGAAAAAGCTTACAGCACCTGGTATTCCAAAGCAGTCTCCCATGTAAGTACTAACCAGGCCCAACCGTGCTTGGCTTCCGAGATCGGACAAGGTCGGATATGTTGAGGGTGGTGTGGCCGTAAGCAACAAAGTCTGTGACAAATGTGCATTATATTGGTACTGGAATCATACAGTTCCTCTATGTAACCAGATAATTGCCGAGAAAGGCTGATGTGTAGTGGGCATATCTTCTTCCCTGATGTGATTATTCTCTCCAGCTGAAACTGAGACTCTCAGATCACTTTGTGTCTGCCAACAAAGCAGCAGCAGCTGAAGATGACCAACTTCCTCATGTGTCACAGGGTGATCAGACGTTGCAACAAAAGACATGCAGGTGGTAGAGAGAAGAGAAAAAGCTTACAGCACCTGGTATTCCCAAGCAGTCTCCCATTAAAGTACTAACCAGGCCCAACCCTCCTTGGCTACCGAGATCAGACGAGGTCGGGCATGTTCAGGGTGGTGTGGCCGTAAGCAACAATGTCTGTGACAAATGTGCATTATATAGGTACTGGAATCATACGGTTCCTCTATGTAACCAGATAATTGCCGAGAAAGGCTGACTTGTAGTGGGCAAATCTTCTTCCCTCATGTGATTATTCTCTGCAGCTGAAACTGAGACTCTCAGATCACTTCGTGTCTACCAACAAAGCAGCAGCAGCTGAAGATGACCAACTTCCTCATGTGTCACAGGGTGATCAGACGTTGCAACAAAAGACATGCAGGTGGTAGAGAGAAGAGAAAAAGCTTACAGCACCTGGTGTTCCCAAGAGGTCTCCCATCCAAGTACTAACCAGGTACAACCCTGTTTGGCGTCCGAGATCAGACGAGGTCGGGCATGTTCAGGGTGGTGTGGCCGTAAGCAACAATGTCTCTGACAAATGTGCATTATATAGGTACTGGAATCATACGGTTCCTCTATGTAACCAGATAATTGCCGAGAAAAGCTGATAAGTAGTGGGCACATCTTCTTCCCTGACGTGATTATTCTCTCGAGCTGAAACTGAGACTCTCAGATCACTTTGTGTCTGCCAACAAAGCAGCGGCAGCTGAAGATGACCAACTTCCTCATGTGTCACAGGGTGATCAGACGTTGCAACAAAAGACATGCAGGTGGTAGAGAGAAGAGAAAAAGCTTACAGCACCTGGTGTTCCCAAGCTGTCTCCCATCCAAGTACTAACCAGGTACAACCCTGTTTGGCGTCCGAGATCAGACGAGGTCGGGCTTATTCAGGGTGGTGTGGCCGTAAGCAACAATGTCTCTGACAAATGTGCATTATATAGGTACTGGAATCATACGGTTCCTCTATGCAACCAGATAATTGCTGAGAAAGGCTGATGTGTAGCGCGCAAATCATCTTCTCTGATGTGATCATTCTCTGCAACTGAAACTGAGACTCTCAGATCACTTTGTGTCTGCCAACAAAGCAGCAGCAGTAACTGAAGATGACCAACTTCCTCATGTGTCACAGGGTGATCAGACGTTGCAACAAAAGACATGCAGGTGGTAGAGAGAAGAGAAGAAGCTTACAGCACCTTGTATTCCCAAGCGGTCTCCCATCCAAGTACTAACCAGCCCCAACCCTGCTTGGCTTCCGAGATCAGACGAGGTCGGGCATATTCAGGGTGGTGTGGCCGTAAGCGACAATTTCTGTGACAAATGTGCATTATATAGGTAATGGAGTCATACGGTTCCTCTATGTAACCAGATAATTGCCGAGAAAGGCTGATGTGTAGTGGGCACATCTTGTTCCCTGACGTGATAATTCTCTCCAGCTGAAAATGAGACTCTCAGATCACTTTGTGTCTGCCAACAAAGCAGCAGAAGCTGAAGATGACCAACTTCCTCATGTGTCACAGGGTGATCAGACGTTGCAACAAAAGACATGCAGGTGGTAGAGAGAAGAGAAAAAGCTTACAGCACCTGGTATTCCAAAGCAGTCTCCCATCTAAGTACTAACCAGGCCCAACCGTGCTTGGCTTCCGTGATCGGACAAGGTCGGATATGTTGAGGGTGGTGTGGCCGTAAGCAACAAAGTCTGTGACAAATGTGCATTATATTGGTACTGGAATCATACAGTTCCTCTATGTAACCAGATAATTGCCGAGAAAGGCTGATGTGTAGTGGGCATATCTTCTTCCCTGATGTGATTATTCTCTCCAGCTGAAACTGAGACTCTCAGATCACTTCGTGTCTGCCAACAAAGCAGCAGCAGCTGAAGATGACCAACTTCTTCACGTGTCACAGGGTGATCAGACGTTGCAACAAAAGACATGCAGGTGGTAGAGAGAAGAGAAAAAGCTTACAGCACCTGGTATTCCCAAGCTGTCTCCCATCCAAGTACTAAGCAGGCTCAACCCTGCTTGGCTTCCGAGATCAGACAAGGTCGGGCATGTTCAGGGTAGTGTGGCCGTAAGAAACAATGTGTCTGACAAATGTGCATTATATAAGTACAGGAATCATACGGTTCCTCTATGTAACCAGATAATTGCTGAGAAAGGCTGATGTGTAGTGGGCACATCTTCTTCCCTGACGTGATTATTCTCTTCAGCTGAAACTGAGACTCTCAGATCACTTCGTGTCTTCCAACAAAGCAGCAGCAGCTGAAGATGGCCAACTTTCTCATGTGTCACAGGGTGATCAGACGTTGCAACAAAAGACATGCAGGTTGTAGAGAGAAGAGAAAATGCTTACAGCACCTGGTATTCCCAAGCAGTCTCCCATTAAAGTACTAACCAGGCCCAACCCTCCTTGGCTTCCGAGATCAGACGAGGTCGGGCTTATTCAGGGTGGTATGGCCGTAAGGAACAATTTCTGTGACAAATGTGCATTATATAGGTACTGGAATCATACAATTCCTCTATGTAACCAGATAATTGCAGAGAAAGGCTGACTTGTTATGGGCACATCTTCTTCCCTGATGTGATTATTCTCTGCAGCTGAAACTGAGACTCTCAGATCACTTCGTGTCTGCCAACAAAGCAGCAGCAGCTGAAGATGACCAACTTCCTCATGTGTCACAGGGGGATCAGACGTTGCAACAAAAGACATGCAGGTGGTCGAGAGAAGACAAAAAGCTTACAGCTCCTGGTATTCCCAAGCGGTCTCCCATTTAAGTACTAACCAGGCCCAACCCTCCTTGGCTTCCGAGATAAGACGAGGTCGGGCATGTTCAGGGTGGTGTGGCCGTAAGCAACAATGTCTGTGACAAATGTGCATTATATAGGTACTGGAATCATACGGTTCCTCTATGTAACCAGATAATTGCAGAGAAAAGCTGACTTGTAGTGGGCACATCTTCTTCCCTGACGTGATTATTCTCTGCAGCTGAAACTGAGACTCTCAGATCACTTCGTGTCTGCCAACAAAGCAGCAGCAGCTGAAGATGACCAACTTCCTCATGTGTCACAGGGTGATCAGACGTTGCAACAAAAGACATGCAGGTGGTAGAGAGAAGAGAAAAAGCTTAAAGCACCTGGTATTCCCAGGCAGTCTACCTTCCAAGTACTAACCAGGCCCAAACCTGCTTGGCTTCCGAGATCGTGCTTATTCAGGGTGGTGTGGCTGTAAGCAACAATATATGTGACAAATGTGCCTTATATAAGTACTGGAATCATACACTTCCTCTATGTAACCAGATAATTGCCGAGAAAGGCTGACTTGTAGTGGGCACATCTTCTTCCCTGATGTGATTATTCTCTGCAGCTGAAACTGAGACTCTCAGATCACTTTGTGTCTGCCAACAAAGCAGCAGCAGCTGAAGATGACCAACTTCCTCATGTGTCACAGGGTGATCAGACGTTGCAACAAAAGACATGCAGGTGGTAGAGAGAAGAGAAAAAGCTTACAGCACCTGGTATTCCAAAGCAGTCTCCCATGTAAGTACTAACCAGGCCCAACCGTGCTTGGCTTCCGAGATCGGACAAGGTCGGATATGTTGAGGGTGGTGTGGCCGTAAGCAACAAAGTCTGTGACAAATGTGCATTATATTGGTACTGGAATCATACAGTTCCTCTATGTAACCAGATAATTGCCGAGAAAGGCTGATGTGTAGTGGGCATATCTTCTTCCCTGATGTGATTATTCTCTCCAGCTGAAACTGAGACTCTCAGATCACTTTGTGTCTGCCAACAAAGCAGCAGCAGCTGAAGATGACCAACTTCCTCATGTGTCACAGGGTGATCAGACGTTGCAACAAAAGACATGCAGGTGGTAGAGAGAAGAGAAAAAGCTTACAGCACCTGGTATTCCCAAGCAGTCTCCCATTAAAGTACTAACCAGGCCCAACCCTCCTTGGCTACCGAGATCAGACGAGGTCGGGCATGTTCAGGGTGGTGTGGCCGTAAGCAACAATGTCTGTGGCAAATGTGCATTATATAGGTACTGGAATCATACGGTTCCTCTATGTAACCAGATAATTGCCGAGAAAGGCTGACTTGTAGTGGGCAAATCTTCTTCCCTCATGTGATTATTCTCTGCAGCTGAAACTGAGACTCTCAGATCACTTCGTGTCTACCAACAAAGCAGCAGCAGCTGAAGATGACCAACTTCCTCATGTGTCACAGGGTGATCAGACGTTGCAACAAAAGACATGCAGGTGGTAGAGAGAAGAGAAAAAGCTTACAGCACCTGGTGTTCCCAAGAGGTCTCCCATCCAAGTACTAACCAGGTACAACCCTGTTTGGCGTCCCAGATCAGACGAGGTCGGGCATGTTCAGGGTGGTGTGGCCGTAAGCAACAATGTCTCTGACAAATGTGCATTATATAGGTACTGGAATCATACGGTTCCTCTATGTAACCAGATAATTGCCGAGAAAAGCTGATAAGTAGTGGGCACATCTTCTTCCCTGACGTGATTATTCTCTCGAGCTGAAACTGAGACTCTCAGATCACTTTGTGTCTGCCAACAAAGCAGCAGCAGCTGAAGATGACCAACTTCCTCATGTGTCACAGGGTGATCAGACGTTGCAACAAAAGACATGCAGGTGGTAGAGAGAAGAGAAAAAACTTACAGCACCTGGTGTTCCCAAGCTGTCTCCCATCCAAGTACTAACCAGGTACAACCCTGTTTGGCGTCCGAGATCAGACGAGGTCGGGCTTATTCAGGGTGGTGTGGCCGTAAGCAACAATGTCTCTGACAAATGTGCATTATATAGGTACTGGAATCATACGGTTCCTCTATGCAACCAGATAATTGCTGAGAAAGGCTGATGTGTAGCGCGCAAATCATCTTCTCTGATGTGATCATTCTCTGCAACTGAAACTGAGACTCTCAGATCACTTTGTGTCTGCCAACAAAGCAGCAGCAGTAACTGAAGATGACCAACTTCCTCATGTGTCACAGGGTGATCAGACGTTGCAACAAAAGACATGCAGGTGGTAGAGAGAAGAGAAGAAGCTTACAGCACCTTGTATTCCCAAGCGGTCTCCCATCCAAGTACTAACCAGCCCCAACCCTGCTTGGCTTCCGAGATCAGACGAGGTCGGGCATATTCAGGGTGGTGTGGCCGTAAGCGACAATTTCTGTGACAAATGTGCATTATATAGGTAATGGAGTCATACGGTTCCTCTATGTAACCAGATAATTGCCGAGAAAGGCTGATGTGTAGTGGGCACATCTTGTTCCCTGACGTGATAATTCTCTCCAGCTGAAAATGAGACTCTCAGATCACTTTGTGTCTGCCAACAAAGCAGCAGAAGCTGAAGATGACCAACTTCCTCATGTGTCACAGGGTGATCAGACGTTGCAACAAAAGACATGCAGGTGGTAGAGAGAAGAGAAAAAGCTTACAGCACCTGGTATTCCAAAGCAGTCTCCCATCTAAGTACTAACCAGGCCCAACCGTGCTTGGCTTCCGTGATCGGACAAGGTCGGATATGTTGAGGGTGGTGTGGCCGTAAGCAACAAAGTCTGTGACAAATGTGCATTATATTGGTACTGGAATCATACAGTTCCTCTATGTAACCAGATAATTGCCGAGAAAGGCTGATGTGTAGTGGGCATATCTTCTTCCCTGATGTGATTATTCTCTCCAGCTGAAACTGAGACTCTCAGATCACTTCGTGTCTGCCAACAAAGCAGCAGCAGCTGAAGATGACCAACTTCTTCACGTGTCACAGGGTGATCAGACGTTGCAACAAAAGACATGCAGGTGGTAGAGAGAAGAGAAAAAGCTTACAGCACCTGGTATTCCCAAGCTGTCTCCCATCCAAGTACTAAGCAGGCTCAACCCTGCTTGGCTTCCGAGATCAGACAAGGTCGGGCATGTTCAGGGTAGTGTGGCCGTAAGAAACAATGTGTCTGACAAATGTGCATTATATAAGTACAGGAATCATACGGTTCCTCTATGTAACCAGATAATTGCTGAGAAAGGCTGATGTGTAGTGGGCACATCTTCTTCCCTGACGTGATTATTCTCTTCAGCTGAAACTGAGACTCTCAGATCACTTCGTGTCTTCCAACAAAGCAGCAGCAGCTGAAGATGGCCAACTTTCTCATGTGTCACAGGGTGATCAGACGTTGCAACAAAAGACATGCAGGTTGTAGAGAGAAGAGAAAATGCTTACAGCACCTGGTATTCCCAAGCAGTCTCCCATTAAAGTACTAACCAGGCCCAACCCTCCTTGGCTTCCGAGATCAGACGAGGTCGGGCTTATTCAGGGTGGTATGGCCGTAAGGAACAATTTCTGTGACAAATGTGCATTATATAGGTACTGGAATCATACAATTCCTCTATGTAACCAGATAATTGCAGAGAAAGGCTGACTTGTTATGGGCACATCTTCTTCCCTGATGTGATTATTCTCTGCAGCTGAAACTGAGACTCTCAGATCACTTCGTGTCTGCCAACAAAGCAGCAGCAGCTGAAGATGACCAACTTCCTCATGTGTCACAGGGGGATCAGACGTTGCAACAAAAGACATGCAGGTGGTCGAGAGAAGACAAAAAGCTTACAGCTCCTGGTATTCCCAAGCGGTCTCCCATTTAAGTACTAACCAGGCCCAACCCTCCTTGGCTTCCGAGATAAGACGAGGTCGGGCATGTTCAGGGTGGTGTGGCCGTAAGCAACAATGTCTGTGACAAATGTGCATTATATAGGTACTGGAATCATACGGTTCCTCTATGTAACCAGATAATTGCAGAGAAAAGCTGACTTGTAGTGGGCACATCTTCTTCCCTGACGTGATTATTCTCTGCAGCTGAAACTGAGACTCTCAGATCACTTCGTGTCTGCCAACAAAGCAGCAGCAGCTGAAGATGACCAACTTCCTCATGTGTCACAGGGTGATCAGACGTTGCAACAAAAGACATGCAGGTGGTAGAGAGAAGAGAAAAAGCTTAAAGCACCTGGTATTCCCAGGCAGTCTACCTTCCAAGTACTAACCAGGCCCAAACCTGCTTGGCTTCCGAGATCGTGCTTATTCAGGGTGGTGTGGCTGTAAGCAACAATATATGTGACAAATGTGCCTTATATAAGTACTGGAATCATACACTTCCTCTATGTAACCAGATAATTGCCGAGAAAGGCTGACTTGTAGTGGGCACATCTTCTTCCCTGATGTGATTATTCTCTGCAGCTGAAACTGAGACTCTCAGATCACTTTGTGTCTGCCAACAAAGCAGCAGCAGCTGAAGATGACCAACTTCCTCATGTGTCACAGGGTGATCAGACGTTGCAACAAAAGACATGCAGGTGGTAGAGAGAAGAGAAAAAGCTTACAGCACCTGGTATTCCAAAGCAGTCTCCCATGTAAGTACTAACCAGGCCCAACCGTGCTTGGCTTCCGAGATCGGACAAGGTCGGATATGTTGAGGGTGGTGTGGCCGTAAGCAACAAAGTCTGTGACAAATGTGCATTATATTGGTACTGGAATCATACAGTTCCTCTATGTAACCAGATAATTGCCGAGAAAGGCTGATGTGTAGTGGGCATATCTTCTTCCCTGATGTGATTATTCTCTCCAGCTGAAACTGAGACTCTCAGATCACTTTGTGTCTGCCAACAAAGCAGCAGCAGCTGAAGATGACCAACTTCCTCATGTGTCACAGGGTGATCAGACGTTGCAACAAAAGACATGCAGGTGGTAGAGAGAAGAGAAAAAGCTTACAGCACCTGGTATTCCCAAGCAGTCTCCCACCCAAGTACTAACCAGGCACAACCCCGCTTGGCTTCCGAGATCGGACGAGGTCGGGCATATTATATTCAGGGTGGTGTGGCCGTAAGCGACAATCTCTGTGACAAATGTGCATTATATAGGTACTGGAATCATACGGTTCCTCTATGTAACCAGATAATTGCAGAGAAAGGCTTATGTGTAGTGGGCACATCTTCTTCCCTGACGTGATTATTCTCTGCAGCTGAAACTGAGACTCTCAGATCACTTCGTGTCTGCCAACAAAGCAGCAGAAGCTGAAGATGACCAACTTCCTCATGTGTCACAGGGTGATCAGACGTTGCAACAAAAGACATTCAGGTGGTCCAGAGAAGAGATAAAGCTTACAGCACCTGGTATTCCCAAGTGGTCTCCCACCCAAGTACTAACCAGGCCAACCGTGCTTGGCTTCCGAGATCAGACGAGGTCAGGCATGTTCAGGGTGGTGTTGCCGTAAGCGACAATGTCTGTGACAAATGTGCATTATATAGGTACTGGAATCATACGGTTCCTCTATGTAACCAGATAATTGCCGAGAAAGGCTTATGTGTAGTGGGCACATCTTCTTCCCTGACGTGATTATTCTCTGCAGCTGAAACTGAGACTCTCAGATCACTTCGTGTCTGCAAACAAAGCAGCAGAAGCTGAAGATGACCAACTTCCTCATGTGTCACAGGGTGATCAGACGTTGCAACAAAAGACATTCAGGTGGTCCAGAGAAGAGATAAAGCTTACAGCACCTGGTATTCCCAAGCAGTCTCCCACCCAAGTACTAACCAGGCCAACCGTGCTTGGCTTCCGAGATCAGACGAGGTCAGGCATATTGAGGGTGGTGTGGCCGTAAGCAACAATGTCTGTGACAAATGTGCATTATATAGGTACTGGAATCATACAGTTCCTCTATGTAACCAGATAATTGCCGAGAAAGGCTGATGTGTAGGGGGCACATCTTCTTCCCTGACGTTATTATTCTCTTCAGTTGAAAATGAGACTCTCAGATCACTTCGTGTCTGCCAACAAAGCAGCAGAAGCTGAAGATGACAAACTTCCTCATGTGTCACAGGGTGATCAGATGTTGCAACAAAAGACATGCAGGTGGTAGAGAGAAGAGAAAAAGCTTACAGCACCTGGTATTCCCAAGCAGTCTCCCATTGAAGTACGAACCAGGCCCAACCCTGCTTGGCTTCCAGGATAAGACAAGGTGGGGCTTATTCAGGGTGGTGTGGCCATAAGCAACAATGTTTGTTACAAATGTGAATTATATAGGTACTGGAATCATACACTTCCTCTATGAAACCAGATAATTGCCGAGAAAGGCTGATGTGTAGTGGGCATATCATCTTCTCTGATGTGATCATTCTCTTCAGCTGAAACTGAGACTCTCAGATCACTTCGTGTCTGCCAACAAAGCAGCAGCAGCTGAAGATGACCAACTTCCTCATGTGTCACAGGGTGATCAGACGTTGCAACAAAACACATGCAGGTGGTAGAGAGAAGAGAAAACGCTTACAGCACCTGGTATTCCCAAGCGGTCTCCCACCCAAGTACTAACCAGGCCCAACAATGCTTGGCTTCCGAGATCAGACGAGGTCAGGCAAATTCAGGGTGGTGTGGCCGTAAGTAACAATGTCTGTGACAAATGTGCATTATATAAGTACAGGAATCATACGGTTCCTCTATGTAACCAGATAATTGATGAGAAAGGCTGATGTGTAGTGGGCACATCTTCTTCCCTGACGAGATTATTCTCTTCAGCTGAAACTGAGATTCTCAGTTCACTTCGTGTCTTCCAACAAAGCAGCAGCAGCTGAAGATGACCAACTTCTTCACGTGTCACAGGGTGATCAGACGTTGCAACAAAAGACATGCAGGTGGTAGAGAGAAGAGAAAAAGCTTACAGCACCTGGTATTCCCAAGCTGTCTCCCATCCAAGTACTAACCAGGTACAACCCTGCTTGGCGTCCGAGATCAGACGAGGTCGGGCTTATTCAGGGTGGTGTGGCCGTAAGCAACAATATCTCTGACAAATGTGCATTATATAGGTACTTGAATCATACGGTTCCTCTATGCAACCAGATAATTGCCGAGAAAGGCTGATGTGTAGCGGGCAAATCATCTTCTCTGATGTGATCATTCTCTGCAACTGAAACTGAGACTCTCAGATCACTTCGTGTCTGCCAACAAAGCAGCAGAAGCTGAAGATGACCACCTTCCTCATGTGTCACAGGGTGATCAGACGTTGCAACAAAAGTTATGCAGGTGGTAGAGAGAAGAGAAAAAGCTTACAGCACCTGGTATTCCGAAGTGGTCTCCCATTCAAGTACTAACCAGGCCCAACCCTGCTTTTCTTCCAAGATCAGACGAGGTCGGGCATATTCAGGGTGGTGCGGCCGTAAGCAACAATAACTGTGACAAATGTGCATTATATAGGTACTGGAATCATACACTTCTTCTATGTAACCAGAGAATTGCAGAGAAAGGCTGACTTGTAGTGGGCACATCTTCTTCCCTGATGTGATTATTCTCTGCAGCTGAAACTGAGACTCTCAGATCACTTCGTGTCTGCCAACAAAGAAGCAGCAGCTGCTGAAGATGACCAACTTCCTCATGTGTCACAGGGTGATCAGACGTTGCAACAAAAGACATGCAGGTGGTAGAGAGAAGAGAAGAAGCTTACAGCACCTGGTATTCCCAAGCAGTCTCCCATCCAAGTACTAAGCAGGCTCAACCCTGTTTGGCTTCCGAGATCACACGAGGTTGGGCATATTCAGGGTGGTGTGGCCGTAAGTAACAATGTCTGTGACAAATGTGCATTATATAGGTACTGGAATCATACGGTTCCTCTATGCAACCAGATAATTGCCAAGAAAGGCTAACTTGTAGTGGGCACATCTTCTTCCCCGATGTGATTATTCTCTACAGCTGAAACTGAGACTCTCAGATCACTTCGTGTCTGCCAACAAAGCAGCAGCTGCTGAAGATGACCAACTTCCTCATGTGTCACAGGGTGATCAGACGTTGCAACAAAAGACATGCAGGTGGTAGAGAGAAGAGAAAAAGCTTACAGCACCTGGTATTCCCAAGCGGTCTCTCATCCAAGTACTAACCAGGGCCAACCCTCCTTGGCTTCTGAGAGCAGACGAGGTCAGACATATTCAGGGTGGTTGGGCCGTAAGCAACAATCTCTGTGACAAATGTGCATTATATAGGCAATGGAATCATATGGTTCCTCTATGTAACAAGATAATTGCCGAGAAAGGCTGATAAGTAGTGGAAACATCTTCCCTGACGTGATTATTCTCTCCAGCTGAAACTGAGACTCTCATATCACTTCGTGTCTGCCAACAAAGCAGCAGCAGCTGAAGATGACCAACTTCTTCATGTGTCACAGGGTGATCAGACGTTGCAACAAAAGACATGTAGGTGGTAGAGAGAAGAGAAAAAGCTTACAGCACCTGGTATTCGCAAGCGGTCTCCCATTCAAGTACTAACCAGGTCCAACCCTGCTTGGGTTCTTAGATCAGACGAGGTCGGGCATATTCAGGGTGGTGTGGCCGTAAGTAACATTATCTGTGACAAATGTGCATTATATAGGTACTGGAATCATACGGTTCCTCTATGCAACCAGATAATTGCCAAGAAAGGCTGATATGTAGTGGGCACATCTTGTTCCCTGACGTGATAATTTTCTCCAGCTGAAAATGAGACTCTCAGATCACTTCGTGTCTGCAAAAAAGCAGCAGAAAATGAAGATGACCAACTTCCTCATGTGTCACAGGGTGATCATACGTTGCAACAAAAGACATGCAGGTGGTTGAGAGAAGAGAAAAAGCTTACAGCACCTGATAATCCCAAGGGGTCTCCCATCCAAGTACTAAACAGGCCCAACCCTAATTGGCTTCCAAGATCAGACGAGGTCGGGCATATTCAGGGTGGTGTGGCCGTAAACAACCATGTCTGTGACAAATATAAATTGTATAGGTACAGGAATCATACGGTTCCTCTATATAACCAGATAATTGCCAAGAAAGGCTGACTTGTAGTGAGCACATCTTCTTCCCTGACGTGATCATTCTCTTCAGCTGAAACTGAGACTCTCAGATCACTTCATGTCTGCCAACAAAGCAGCAGCTGAAGATGACCAACTTCCTCATGTGTCACAGGGCGATCAGACATTGCAGAAAAAGACATGCAGGTGGTAGAGAGAAGAGAAAAAGCTTACAGCACCTGGTATTCCCAAGCGGTCTAACATTCAAGTACTAACCAGGCCCAACCCTGCTTGGGTTCCGAGATTAGACGAGGTCGGGCATATTCAGGGTGGTGTGGCCGTAAGTAACAATGTCTGTGACAAATGTGCATTATATAGGTACTGGAATCATACGGTTCCTCTATGCAACCAGATAATTGCCGAAAAAGGCTGACTTGTAGTGGGTTCATCTTCTTCCCTGATGTGATTATTCTCTGGTACTGAAACTGAGACTCTCAGATCACTTTGTGTCTGCCAACAAAGCAGCAGCAGCTGAAGATGACCAACTTCCTCATGTGTCACAGGGCGATCAGACATTGCAACAAAAGACATGCAGGTGGTAAAGAGAAGAGAAAAAGCCTACAGCACCTGGTATTCCCAAGCGGTCTCCCATTCAAGTACTAACCAGGCCAAACCCTGCTTGGCTTCCGAGATCAGATGAGGTCGGGCTTATTCAGGGTGGTATGGCCGTAAGTAACAATCTCTCTGAAAAATGTTTATAATATAGGTACTGGAATCATACGGTTCCTCTATATAACCAGATAATTGCCAAGAAAGGCTGATGTGTAGCGGGCATATCATCTTCTCTGATGTGATCATTCTCTTCAGCTGAAACTGAGACTCTCAGATCACTTCGTGTCTGCCAACAAAGCAGCAGCAGCTGAAGATGACCAACTTCCTCATGTGTCACAGGGTGGTCAGACGTTGCAACAAAAGACATGCAGGTGGTAGAGAGAAGAGAAAAAGCTTACAGCACCTGGTATTCCCAAGCAGTCTCCCATTCAAGTACTAACAAGGCCCAACCCTGCTTGGCTTCCAAGATGAGACGAGGTCGGGCATGTTCAGGGTGGTGTGGCCGTAAGCAACAATGTCTGTGACAAATGTGCATTATATAGGTACTGGAATAATACAGTTCCTCTATGTAACCAGATAATTGTCGAGAAAGGCTAACTTGTAGTGGGCACATCTTCTTCCCTGATGTGATTATTCTCTCCAGCTGAAACTGAGACTCTCAGATCACTTCGTGTCTGCCAACAAAGCAGCAGCAGCTGAAGATGACCAACTTCCTCATGTGTCACAGGGTGGTCAGACGTTGCAACAAAAGACATGTAGGTGGTAGAGAGAAGAGAAAAAGCTTACAGCACCTGGTATTCGCAAGCGGTCTCCCATTCAAGAACTAACCAGGCCCAACCCTGCTTGGCTTCCGAGATCAGACGAGGTTGAGCTTATTCAGGGTGGTGTGGCGGTAAGCAACGATATCTGTTACAAATGTGTATTATATAGGTACTGGAATCATACACTTCCTCTATGTAACCAGATAATTGCCGAGAAAGGCTGACTTGTAGTGGGCACATCTTCTTCCCTGATGTGATTATTCTCTGCAGCTGAAACTCTGAGATCACTTTGTGTCTGCCAACAAAGCAGCAGCAGCTGAAGATGACCAACTTCCTCACGTGTCACAGGGCGATCAGACATTGCAACAAAAGACATGTAGGTGGTAGAGAGAAGAGAAAAAGCTTACAGCACCTGGTATTCCCAAGTGGTGTCCCATTAAAGTACTAACCAGGCCCAGCCCTCCTTGGCTTCCGAGATCAGACAAGGTCAGACATATTCAGGGTGGTTTGGCCGTAAGTAACAATCTCCGTGACAAATGTGCATTATATAGGCAATGGAATCATACACTTCCTCTATGTAACCAGATAATTGCCAAGAAAGGCTGACTTGTAGTGGGCACATCTTCTTCCCTGATGTGATTATTCTCTGCAGCTGAAACTCTGAGATCACTTTGTATCTGCCAACAAAGCAGCAGCAGCTGAAGATGACCAACTTCTTCACGTGTCACAGGGTGATCAGACGTTGCAACAAAAGACATGGAGGTGGTAGAGAGAAGAGAAAAAGCTTACAGCACCTGGTATTCCCAAGCGGTGTCCCATCAAAGTACTAACCAGGCCCAGCCCTCCTTGGCTTCCGAGATCAGACAAGGTCAGACATATTCAGGGTGGTTTGGCCGTAAGTAACAATCTCCGTGACAAATGTGCATTATATAGGCAATGGAATCATACACTTCCTCTATGTAACCAGATAATTGCCGAGAAAGGCTGACTTGTAGTGGGCACATCTTCTTCCCTGATGTGATTATTCTCTGCAGCTGAAACTGAGACTCTCAGATCACTTCGTGTCTGCCAACAAAGAAGCAGCAGCAGCTGAAGATGACCAACTTCCTCATGTGTCACAGGAGGATCAGACGTATCCACAAAAGACATGAAGGTGGTAGAGAGTAGAGAAGAAGCTTACAGCACCTGGTATTCCCAAGTGGTCTCCCATCCAAGTACTAACCAGGCCCAACCCTGCTTGGCTTCCGAGATCAGATGAGGTCGGGCATTTTCCGGGTGGTGTGGCCGTAAGCAGCAATGTCTCTGACAAATGTGCATTATATAGGTACTGGAATCATACGGTTCCTCTATGCAACCAGATAATTGCCGAGAAAGTTTGATGTGTAGCGGGTAAATCATCTTCTCTGATGTGATCATTCTCTGCAACTGAAACTGAGACTCTCAGATCACTTCATGTCTGCCAACAAAGCAGCAGCAGCTGAAGATGACCAACTTCCTCATGTGTCACAGGGTGGTCAGACGTTGCAACAAAAGACATGCAGGTGGTTGAGAGAAGAGAAAAAGCTTACAGCACCTGGTATTCCCAAGCGGTCTCTCATCCAAGTACTAACCAGGCACAACCCTGCTTGGCTTCCGAGATCAGACGAGGTCGGGCATATTCAGGGTGGTGAGGCCGTAAGCAACAATGTCTGTGACAAATGTGCATTATATAGGTACTGGAATCATACAGTTCCTCTATGTAACCAGATTATTGCCGAGAAAAGCTGATAAGTAGTGGGCACATCTTCTTCCCTGACGTGATTATTCTCTCGAGCTGAAACTGAGACTCTCAGATCACTTCGTGTCAGCCAACAAAGCAGCAGCAGCTGAAGATGACCACCTTCCTCATGTGTCACAGGGTGATCAGACGTTGCAACAAAAGACATGCAGGTGGTAGAGAGAAGAGAAAAAGCTTACAGCACCTGGTATTCGCAAGCGGTCTCCCATTCAAGAACTAACCAGGCCCAACCCTGCTTGGCTTCCGAGATCAGACGAGGTTGAGCTTATTCAGGGTGGTGTGGCGGTAAGCAACGATATCTGTTACAAATGTGTATTATATAGGTACTGGAATCATACACTTCCTCTATGTAACCAGATAATTGCCGAGAAAGGCTGACTTGTAGTGGGCACATCTTCTTCCCTGATGTGATTATTCTCTGCAGCTGAAACTGAAACTCTGAGATCACTTTGTGTCTGCCAACAAAGCAGCAGCAGCTGAAGATGACCAACTTCTTCGCGTGTCACAGGGTGATCAGACGTTGCAACAAAAGACATGGAGGTGGTAGAGAGAAGAGAAAAAGCTTACAGCACCTGGTATTCCCAAGCGGTCTCCCATCCAAGTACTAACCAGGCACAACCCTGCTTGGCTTCCGAGATCAGACGAGGTTAGGCATATTCAGGGTGGTGTGGCCGTAAGCAACAATGTCTGTGACAAATGTAAATTGTATAGGTACTGGAATCATACGGTTCCTCTATATAACCAGATAATTGCAGAGAAAGGCTGATAAATAGTGGGCACATCTTCTTCCCTGACGTGATTATTCTCTCCAGCTGAAAATGAGACTCTCAGATCACTTCGTGTCTGCCAACAAAGCAGCAGCAGCTGAAGATGACCAACTTCCTCATGTGTCACAGGGCGATCAGACCTTGCAACAAAATACATGCAGGTGGTAGAGAGAAGAGAAAAAGCTTACAGCACCTGGCATTCCCAAGGGGTCTCCCATTCAAGTACTAACCAGGCCCAACCCTGCTTGGGTTCCGAGATTAGTCGAGGTCGGGCATATTTACGGTGGTGTGGCCGTAAGTAACAATGTCTGTGAAAAATGTGCATTATATAGGTACTGGAATAATACAGTTCCTCTATGTAACCAGATAATTGCAGGGAAAGGCTAACTTGTTGTGGGCACATCTTCTTCCTTGATGTGATTATTCTCTGCAGCTGAAACTGAGACTCTCAGATCACTTCGTGTCTGCTAACAAAGCAGCAGCAGCTGAAGATGACCAACTTCCTCATGTGTCACAGGGCGATCAGACATTGCAACCAAAGACATGCAGGTGGTAGAGAGAAGAGAAAAAGCTTACAGCACCTGGTATTCCCAAGCGGTGTCCCATCAAAGTACTAACCAGGCCCAGCCCTCCTTGGCTTCCGAGATCAGACAAGGTCAGACATATTCAGGGTGGTTTGGCCGTAAGTAACAATCTCCGTGACAAATGTGCATTATATAGGCAATGGAATCATACACTTCCTCTATGTAACCAGATAATTGCCTAGAAAGGCTGACTTGTAGTGGGCACATGTTCTTCCCTGATGTGATTATTCTCTGCAGCTGAAATTGAGACTCTCAGATCACTTCGTGTCTGCCAACAAAGAAGCAGCAGCAGCTGAAGATGACCAACTTCCTCATGTGTCACAGGAGGATCAGACGTTGCCACAAAAGACATGAAGGTGGTAGAGAGTAGAGAAGAAGCTTACAGCACCTGGTATTACCAAGTGGTCTCCCATCCAAGTACTAACCAGGCCCAACCCTGCTTGGCTTCCGAGATCAGACGAGGTCGGGCATGTTCCGGGTGGTGTGGCCGTAAGCAGCAATGTCTCTGACAAATGTGCATTATATAGGTCCTGGAATCATACGGTTCCTCTATGCAACCAGATAATTGCCGAGAAAGGCTGATGTGTAGCGGGTAAATCATCTTCTCTGATGTGATCATTCTCTGCAACTGAAACTGAGACTCTCAGATCACTTCATGTCTGCCAACAAAGCAGCAGCAGCTGAAGATGACCAACTTCCTCATGTGTCACAGGATGATCAGACGTTGCAACAAAAGACATGGAGGTGGTAGAGAGAAGAGAAGAAGCTTACAGCACCTGGTATTCCCAAGCAGTCTCCCATCCAAGTACTAACCAGGCCCAACCCTCCTTGGCTTCCGAGATCAGACATATTCAGGGTGGTTTGGCCGTAAGCAACAGTCTCTGTGACAAATGTGCATTATATAGGCAATGGAATCATATGGTTCCTCTATGTAACCAGATAATTGCCGAGAAAGGCTGATATGTAGTGGGCACATCTTGTTCCCTGACGTGATAATTCTCTCTAGCTGAAAATGAGACTCTCAGATCACTTCGTGTCTGCCAACAAAGCAGCAGCAGCTGAAGATGACCAACTTCCTCATGTGTCACAGGGTGATCAGACGTTGCAACAAAAGACATGCAGGTGGTTGAGAGGAGAGAAAAAGCTTACAGCACCTGGTATTCCCAAGCTGTATACCAACAAAGTACTAACCAGGCCCAACACTGCTTGGCTTCCGAGATCAGACGAGGTCGGGCATATTCAGGGTGGTGTGGCCGTAAGCGACAATGTCTTTGACAAATGTGCATTATATAGGTAATGGAATCATACGGTTCCTCTATGTAACCAGATAATTGCCGAGAAAGGCTGACTTGTAGTGGGCAAATCTTCTTCCCTCATGTGATCATTCTCTGCAGCTGAAACTGAGACTCTCAGATCACTTCGTGTCTGCCAACAAAGCAGCAGCAGCTGCTGAAGATGACCAACTTCCTCATGTGTCACAGGGTGATCAGACGTTGCAACAAAAGACATGCAGGTGGTCGAAAGAAGAGAAAAAGCTTACAGCACCTGGTATTCCCAAGAGGTCTTCCATCCAAGTACTAACCAGGCCCAACCGTGCTTGGCTTCCGAGATCAGACGAGGTCGGGCATGTTCAACGTGGTGTGGCCGTAAGCAACAATGTCACTGACAAATGTGCATCATATAGGTACTGGAATCATACGGTTCCTCTATGCAACTAGATAATTGCAGAGAAAGGCTGATGTGTAACGGGCATATCATCTTCTCTGATGTGATCATTCTCTGCAGCTGAAACTGAGACTCTCAGATCACTTCGTGTCTGCCAACAAAGCAGCAGCTGAAGATGACCACCTTCCTCATGTGTCACAGGGTGATCAGACGTTGCAACAAAAGGTGGTAGAGAGAAGAGAAAAAGCTTAAAGCACCTGGTATTCCCAGACAGTCTACCATCCAAGTACTAGTAGTAGTAAAAATAAAAAGGATGGAAAACATTCAAGAAAAGTGCAAATGAAGCAAGGTTTTTTGGTATAACTATCATGTATTATTCATTTGAACTTTTTTAGAACTTTGAACATTTACAAAACATAAGTAAGATCTCAATCTCAGCTCGGCTGCTGACTACTTGGTCCTGGGGCCTGCTGCTGTCTAGCTCTGGTTCATTCCCGTTTAGGAGATAGCTGATGATTAATGTCATCCTCTTCTAAAAGTCACTGTCAGACTCTGAATTTGATCTTCATATTCTGAAACCTCTTTCTTGACCAAAATCAATTTCAAGGCCTTGTGTGCGATGAATCTTTTGGTTGTTGCGGAGAATCGGTTGTATTAGTAGTTATCACTGGGAAAGCTATATTTATTGCCCCCCCCCCCAAAAAAAAAAAGAGGAGGGGAAAAAAGAGGGAAAATGAAAAATGTGCAGGAATATGATTACAGGTGCAAGTGCTTGAATGTCGGTTTGACACATGCACACGTGTATAATTACAACAAACAGTTTGAAAGTAGTGTTTCTTTTACAGATCACCAAGAAGCTGGCTGGCGCTATTGGGGACAGTGCTGCATGGATGATAAACATCGGCAACGAGTTTGGCCAGGTTCTGAACTCTGTTCTGACAACGGGTGAAGGTGCAGGGTTGGAAGAGTTGTGCCATGGCATCGTCACTCGATACAAGAATGCGGGCCAAGCTGAACCTGAGGTCATCTATGTTGACCGGGACTGCTGCAGCCAGTCAGGTGGGTAAAAATGATAAAATTCTTTATCAAATATACGTTTGAAAAACTGTGTGCCACACACACACACACTGTTACCACTCCACTTGTGGGAGGAGTGGTACTGGCAATTGGGCAGCGGCTGACTTTGTTTTTCACAGGTGTGTCTTCAGTGGTCAAACTCTTCCACCCATGGAGGTCTGCAGTGCGCTTGGACAGCTTCCATTTCATGCGACGTTTTAACTGCGGCGTTAAGTTTACGTTAAGTGTCTGTCTGTCTGTCTGTCTGTTCGCAGATGATTGCTCGTCTGTTACTGTGTGATTATTGTTACAATGTTAATAAAGTTTGATAATTTTACTTGAACCAAGAACAGCCTTCACATTTTTATTTAATTTCCCTTTGCAAAACAGGACGACAGTGAGTGTGAGTGACATCCATTTAATGCAATTGTCAAAAGTGAAGCCAGAATTACTTGGAGAATTATTTTACATTTATCAACAAAACCCAACACTCTTTGTCTCAACCAAAGATTTTTTAAAAATACTTTCTTTGCTCAATTTGGAATTTGTTTCATTCACTTGTGTTGCACAAATAGTGATACAGATAGATAGCTAGTCTCTCAAATAATTGAGTGTACCAAAAAAAGAGGGGAAAAATGATGGGAGGCTTATTTACATTTACAGTTATACACATGTTGTGTGCTCCCCCCTACAGTAGGCTTTAGTAAAGTCCAAAGCACTGTGGTATGTTGGGGTGTTGCCACAATACAGGTTCGAATCCCACAAGAAACATGAAAATTAAACAGATGATAAACCTTGCAATAAGTGCAGAGGTGTGTGTAAACAATGTTGAGAAGATAAGAGAATAGAGAAAAGTGGATAAAGTGTACGTTTTTTCTCCTTTTCTTTTTCTCTCCCCCCCCCCCTCCTTCCTCTTTTTTTCCTTTTCCCCCCTTTCGGGCAGTCCCTTTTGCCCCTTTTTTGGCCGAAAGGTTAGCACTCTGGACTTTGAATCCAGTGATCCGAGTTCAAATCTCGGTGGAACCTACAGGTGTGCTGTCATGTTTGTGTTCTGGAAAGAAAATGAGTGGATGAGGTTAGTCAGTTGTCAAGTCACACCAGAGTGTGTGATTGACCAATTCCAAAGAGAGGGCTTAAATTGTTTAATGTTGAAAAAGTGAAACATTCAGCTGAGAGGGTCTGTGCTATTTGCCTTCTCACCTCCGGGTGTCACTAATTGAATCTATTTGATTTCTTCTTCCATATTAATTTGCAATGCATATATTTTTCCATGCTCTCCGTTTGGAATTTGGACACAGAAGCCAAAGGAGAAGGAAACAGGAAAAACAATCCCATGGTAACAATCAGCGACAAGGAGAACTACTCAAAAGCCTACATAATTAACCCGGTGCCCAACCATGGGCCAACCAATCATCCAATCAAGGAGCGGCAATTTCTGCCGGCCGGGATCTGAGCGCCAACTCCATGCGGTGCGCACAAGTTGGTACTGATTTAGGAAAAAGAGGATTGTACAATTTTACTCCTTGGTATGGATACTCTTTCAAAAAAGTCCAAAAAATAAAATATGTGGTTGACAAAACTGTGTGACTCAGTCCTTCAACACAAAAGGCAGGCAAAGGAAAATCAGCTGTCCTCTCTATCTAATCATAGGAGGATGGCCTGACTACGATCAGGGACCTGAGCAGCAAAGAATAGATAGACATGATAAATAGTTATATATATATATACATATATATATGTACATACTAGTCTCCAATACTACTATGATAAAAAGAGATCCAATGTACAGGTCTAAGTTGTACAGGAATGTGTTGTAGAAATTTGTTCTATATTTTTGTTGTAAATCCACAACAGGTTTCATCATCTGCTAATCCTGAAGGAGACACTAGTTGTAAAGGAATTTATTAATACATAAAAATGCTTATATTATAAGACTGAAACATCCTTGAACAGCAGATCACTGTAAAGACATACATATAATATTGTGATTATGTCAGTGGGTCAACAATTTTGTAAAGGCAACTTTACATAAAAAAATTTAAAATCTTGTAAAAATATAACAATGTAAACATAAAAACAGCAACCTCAAAACAAAACATAGCATGTTACCTGGATGGAAAACCATGCGTCTCTACAGCCTGAAGGAAGAAATCTTGGGCTGTTGATGACTTGTTGTTATTGGTAGCATGTCGGTACATGATCTTTGTGAGCATTTGGAAAACATAAAAACCACAGAAACACATTAAACATTAACTACAATAATATAAGAATAATAAATGAATGAAATATTGTTCCATGTGTAATGTTAGACTTAAAGCTATACTTACCTTTCTGGCATGTAGCACGGCACTTATTAAAAATTTAAACATGAAAAACTCCCCCTCCCTCCAAAGTCTCACCCTCTTCCCCCTGCCTGACCTGTGACGCTCCCTTCCTCCCTGACGTGTGAGGTGAGAAAGTGATGGTGCGTTCCATCTCCCCCGGATGTCGGAGCGGAGAATGTTGTCAAGTTATCAGCGGTCCAGTTACCACGTCCATCAAGGCTATTCTTGTGCTTGCCGTGTCCGAATATAAACAACTTGTGATCTACAACGGCCTGCGTTGTAGTTCGCGTGTAATTTCAACACCTGGTGGCTTGCTTTTCCATTTTAGTGCGCCATAAGCTTATTAGGAGCATTTTAAGCTTACAAAAGAAAAGTATAGCTTTAAATAAATTAAGTTGAATATTATATCACACACTATAATCTCCATGGGGACACTGACCTTTCTTGAAGAGACATCTATTCCAAACATTACCACACCATATCTGTTCAATAAAAATGTATCAATTGTTTAACGCAGCTACATCGTGGTCCATTACACCAGATTCCAGAACTCTGCAGAATGTATGCCATAGACCATTTTTTAAATCAATATATAAATATATAATGTCCATGTGATGTCCTTTGCTGTCAGCTTACCTGATCAACTTGTGGTTGGTATCTATATGTACGAGTGACAGAGGAGCTGCGACATTGTAGGTCCTTCTCACAACACATCCGAGGCTTGTCATTCTCTGTAGTATTCCTACCCTATCAACCCGGTGCATCGAATCCCACACTCTGTCCACTGAACTCTGTGGCCTAAAGCCCTAAGACGACCTTTTACCATTCTGTGACCTGTAGGAAAAGAAGTGAAAACCACTTTTATTTAAGATATATTGATTGATAATCATGTAAACAAACAATTTAGGCATTTAACTTTTTCTCAGGTATACATGCTATGATGACCGTTGCTATGATAATGTCCAGGACTCTCCACTAAGGCACAGAAAATTTAAAAAATAATATTGATAGCCTTTAGGCTATAAAAATAGCAGTCATTAAAGTAGCCGGCCCTCAGCTAGACTTAGTTGTGGAGCCTATATGGCCGGCAATTTCAAATGTTACTTTTATGGCACAAATCTTTTTATAATGCTATGGACAAGTGCATGATATAATTCAAATAAAAACTTTCTGTAAAAAGCACCAACCCAAATTCTGGGAGTCTTGCTTGATGGCAGAGACCAAGCTGTCAAGTTCATCATCTGTCATTTTACTGTAGCCTTCCCTTTTTGAGAGGCCCCACTGTCGCATTCTGCGTTTCAGTGTTCTCACTGATACACCAGCAGTGTGGAAATACAGGGGGCAGAGAGGTCAATTTCAATCAAATGCTGGACGTGGTCTTTGGAAAAAAACATATGCTGGCTTGTTCACAGATACGAGACTTGTGTTCTTTTCACTGATTTTTACTGTGGTCTTCATCGTCGGCTTTCACCACAAGTACACCGTAGAACTGATAAAACACAAATGATGTACAAATATTACATTACACATGCCTCAACTAAAAGAAAATATATTATTTACAAACACAAACTTACATACCACTTTGGCCTGCAAGTGGACAAACCGGTAAACTTAAAACCGCTTATGGTCTTCGTTGATTGCTTTCTTTATTGGATCCATATCAATGATACCAGTTTACCGGACCGCTTTTTTAAACCGGAAGTGACATCACCGTCACCTTAAACTAAACTTATCAAGTTTTAACTTTTAACTTTTACCTAACACCAAATGTTATTAACTATATCCTTTAAACATTGCTAAATATTAAATATATACATCAAAACACTTAAAACAAACGTGTTATACGGACATTCTCTATGGCCATAAAATCATAGCTGCATCTAGTGGCGAAACATAAATATAACTGCCGTTACATTGCCTGTTTGACAGTTTAAAGCGGCTGCACGTGCACTTTTTCTATCTGGCCTCAGTACATTTCTGAAATGTATTCATTTGTGTTTGGAAAACATTGGAAACTTTATTTCTGAGTCCACATCAGTGGGTTCTGGTTGTTAGCACATAGATGAGGAGACAGTTCAAGTAGTTTAAATTTTTAATAAGTGCCG